>NC_063194.1:28658126-28660626 GCF_017589495.1 Alosa alosa
CACCCATGACACAACACAAGAATGAGGTAAGAACAGTGAAGAAGATTAATCATTCAGAGACGAATGTTTGATTGGGCCCTTTATTCTACTTTGAGTTTGATTGACACATCTGAAGAAGCTCCTCGGTTTAGTTTTAAGTGCAGGTAGTATCAGCCCCAGTCATTATTTCCTGATCCCCATGCAGTGGTGTGGAGCCCAGCTCGGATTGGTCAAGCCTCAGTGAGCTAAATGCGCCGGCCTTGCCGGGCTCAGACACAGCCGCTGCAAAAGTCAGCTCCCCAGTGAGACACATTAAATTGCACAGAAACCAGACCTGATTTACGCCCTTCAGAAGTCTTTGAGATATTAATATACATTATTGTATTAACCCACACGTAAATCATTTAGAAAGCTGTGAAGTCATCTCCATAACGAGACATGAAATATTCAGATTGTTTGACATCCTGCAACTCAAAAGAGAGAGGGAGGGTGGGGGTATGGGTGAGGCAGGAGAAGAGAGAAGAGCACACAAAGAGGCCAGCGTTCTGGAATGTGACAGCCAGTAGAGTGTTCTGGAATATGAGAGTAGAATGTTCCAGAATAGAAACTGAGCTTCTACAATGCCCTCAGGGGACAAAGATGGGTAATTAACTAAACTAACATGCATAAGCATTCAGCTCATGATCACAGATGTCTACCAAACACCAGTGAGACACCCTGTCTGATATGCATAGTAACTGTATAGCCTGTACAGAACTAATAGCCTGAGGATAAAAGGATAAAGGCCGCTAACATGTCCCACAGCATTTTATGTGCTGTTCTATATATGATACACTGGCAGGTACACAAGCTCACATCAAACAGTCTCATCTCTCAGGCTGTTTCCATGCCTGCCAGATCTAAGCAGCCTGTCTTGTGTACCCAGAGCTTAAAGTTTAATTTAATCTGTCAACACTCTTATCGGAGTCAGGAGGGGATCTTAACAGCCTATTACATTACATTCACTCACATGAATGGCAAGATAAGTATTCTTATTTTCTGCGTGTTAGAGGTGATTGACACCTATCAATCTGTCATGCTGTGCTTGGGGGGGGGATTACAATTCCCCCCAAGTGTTGTGGCAACACTTACAGCCTCTCTGAGTCACAGTGGTAATATCTAAACCAACATCTTACTTAAACCTTCAGTCAGGATTTAAGGGACATTTGATGTAAACAAGTCATGGCATGTACATCACCATATGCTGTCATTAGCAATGATAACTGTTGATGTGACTAAATGGTGCTGTGCTGCATTGAACCATGACAGGTCTCATCATGTAAAATGCTGTAATAGCCCATTTTACATGCTAACAAGTTATCATAGCATCAAACGTGGTAATAATACGTTTTAATTATTATAATAATAATAATAATAATAATAACATTTTATTTAAAGCGCCTTTTTTATGACACCCAAGGTCACTTCACAAACAAAAAAGGTTGTTAAAATTAGTCATTAGTTGAAGGAGAGAGATGCCGCACACTCCAAGACGGTAATTACTTTATTGTTGCGAGGCGTTTGCTGCCAGTCTGGTCTTCTTCAGATCATATGCGATCTGGTGAAGGCCAGACTGGCCGAAACGTTATCGCCTCAATAAAGCATTTAGCCTACTCAGAGTGTGCGGCATTTCTCTCCTTCACCTAATTGCACTAACTAGTTGCCTGCGCCTCGATTTTGGTGTGTCTCTCCTTCCAAATGTTAAAATTAGTCATCTCATAAAAATAAAAATAAAAGTCAGTCCATAAGCCATCTTGAAGAGATATGTTTTAAGTCTGTTTTTAAAGTCAGCAATTGAGTCATAGTGTCTGATGTACTGTAGTCTGGCAGTGAATTCCACAACTTGGGGACAATGTTAGCCTAGAATTACATTTGCTGCCAGGGCTAGTCTAGCAACTCTCCGTTGGCTTGTGAGCTCCAGAAATCGAAACTTAATCAGGCCAATGAAATCGTGTATAGAGTCGTTAGGTGGGTTTAACATAATGATTGATGGCAGAGTTGCAACGGTTTGGCTTGAATTCCCTGCTACTTGAAAACAAATGAGATGGATGTTGCTGCTGGCGAACAGTGTGACACGAGTTAAGCTTTTATTAAGTTGGCAAACGTTTGAACTAGCCAACTAGCTCCGCTGGTGGGAAACGCATGGGACTCATAGCGCTGCCGCTGTCCTATTGCGTGCAGAGGGAATTTGAAAGACAACTGATTATCCCGCCCCTCGGACTGAGCACTGCGAACAGTGAGTGTCCAGACCCTACATTTTAATGTGGGTCTGGCTCATCAGGCTAGGACAATGTAGCTGAGAGCCCTCTCTCCCAGGGTGCTGAGGTTCACACTACGGACATGCAGTAGGCCTGCTAAGGAGGATCTCAACGAGCGGGCAGGGCCGGGGTGTAAACTTCTAGGAGGTCAGTGAGGTAGGTGGGGGTATAATTGTGTAGGGCTTTGTACGCCAGGAGCAGGACTTTGAAACATATTCTGTAGG
>NC_063194.1:28665626-28668126 GCF_017589495.1 Alosa alosa
TAGTGGCTGGTGAAAGAGTTAAGAGTTTGTTTTTTTTTTGGGGGTTGTCAGTGGGTAGTGTCCCCACGAAAGCTCAGACCAAACCTATGCCCTTGTGTCAGCTCCAGCACTGATAGAAGCACACCTTCAGTGAAGCACACCTAAACGTGTTATACATCATGTGATCTTTTTAAACAGGTTGAGGTCATCTGTGATGTGCCATCTCTGTCTCTCTCGCTCTCTCCCGCTCTCTCCCGCTGATTGATGTGAAGAGGCCTATTTTGGGGGGTCAACTCAAGCATTTGAGAAGAAAATAGCTGACCTCTTTGTGTGAAGTTTGAAGCCTTTGATGTGTTTTGGAACGAGAGTAAAGCAGAAACAGCACGTCTGTGTCTTGCCATGGTTCTTCAACTCAGTTTGTGTGACACATTTATGAAACTGAACCAGCACAGACACACGTACACACACACAGACACACACACACACACACACACACACACACACACAGAGAGAGAGAGAGAGTGAGAGAAAGCACTATATTACAATACAAATACATTTACAGTCATCTCAGGGAATAATATTTTCCGATCATTTTATATTACAAGACAAATAGTAAAATCAAGAGTGATGTCCCATTGCTATAAAAGTGATTGAAAGTCAGTCAGTGGGGAAAATGGGACATTTGTATAATTTGAGCTCTGAATGGGTCTATGTGTAATGCTACACACTGCACTCAGTAAAGTCAGCTTGTTAACCTACCCCACAGAGTACGGTTAGACACCTGAGCCAGGTGTGCAAAACAGCTCACCTGAGAGGACCTGTGTGTGTGTGTGTGCGTGTGTGCGTGTGTGCATGTGTGTGTGTGTGTGTGTGTGTGTGTGTGTGTGTGTGTATAATGGTGGTTTACTTTCATTTCCTAAAAGGGTCCTGTTGAATACCTTTTAGCAGACAGCGAGTGAGGTGTTAATTTGAGAAGCTTTTCTGAAGAAGCCGTTACACATGATTGCAGCGTGTGTGTGTGTGTGGTTGTGTGTGTCTGTGTGTGTGTGTGTGTGTGTGTGTGTGTGTATCATCACTGGCATTACAGAATGTTCTTTGCTGAGTAAAAAGCAGATTAATGGCCAGCTGCTGAAGAACAACTGGCCTTAGGGAGACAGGACCAGTGACACCATCTCTTTAAGTGTGTGTGCATGTGTGTGTGTGCGTGTGTGCGTGTGTGTGTGTGTGTGTGTGTGTGTGTGTGTGTGTGTGTGTATGTATGTGTGTGTGTGCATGCATTTGTGTGTGTGTGTGTGTGTGGTGAGTGATTTGTACATGTTAAAAATAGAAGACACAAAAGTAATTATGTCCATAGCCAGCAGCCTGAGGGCAGTAAGATGATAAGTTCCTCAGTTGGCAAGGCTATATCTTAAAAGTGATAAGAGATAGAGACTTTCTGTAAATTAGAGAAATATTAAGGATGACCCAAAGTTTATGTAGGGATTAAATGTTTATATCTAATCACTGACGTCATATGGTGGCGGCCATCTTGGATTATAGAATTTTCATGAAAAGTCGCATGTTTGAATGATAAAATGCACCACTTCTTTCCCCCCAAAATGTCCCTCACCTTCTGTATGCTATATTGCACAATACTGAATGCTCAGGTAAATACTAAGTAGTAAACAAACTGTGTAAATCATTACTAATAAATGGCAGAAATAAACCAAATGCATGTAGCGGTAGGCTGGCCTTTTGCTGTATTGATTTTCCATTTACTACATACAGTAGGCACTCTGATTTCATGTATGGGGCATATATATATTATTCAGATGACACACAAACACAAGTATACAAGACCTGTTTAGTTCAAAAGCTCACTTGCCACGGCAAGGCACAGATCAGGAGTGAGAAGACGAGACAAGACAAGAGACAATGTTAGTATTTGTTTTCTTTTTGTTGTTTTTGTTGATGTTTTTTTGTTGTTGTTGTTTTCTTAGCTGACAAAGACACACACATCACAAGGACATGAACACACAAAAAAGAACACATAGTGTATGTCCTAAATGGTCAGGGAAATAGATAGCAAATCAACAGTGTAAATCATTACTAATAAATGGCTGACAATTTTTTTTTATGTAGCAGGCCTTTTGCTGTAGAGATAATGACTATCCATATCCATATCCTATCCATAGAGGGCGGCATTCCCATCATCTTGTGATAGACTATGCATGGCCTAATGGCTCCCCTGCCCTGTGTTACCACCTCTGCTCCAGCTGTGAGCAGCATGGCCAGATCTGCCTCGCGTCTTGCGCCAGTGGAAAGAGAATTTGCCCAGTTCGGACTAGGCCTACTGTCATTCTCATTGCGACTCCCCACTGCCTCTATGTTCCCCGTAACTTTGTCCTATGAGCACCGACCTCGTCTAACATGCCCAGTGGCATTACAAACAAAGTAAGACAAAGGCTCCACCCGCGTTACTGTCGCCGCGATTGGGGAGGAGGCACCGCGGTCAGAAGACAGAAGCTAGCTACATGGACAT
>NC_063194.1:28688126-28698126 GCF_017589495.1 Alosa alosa
ACTGATTGCATTTAAGGTTTTTTTTGCGGCTGGCTTGCTTGCTTGGTTTTGAGTCTGGTTCAGCACAGTTCAGCTGTGGGAGAGACTTTGGCTCTTTGGCTGACTGGTGGGAAGGCTGCCCTTGGTGAACAATGCAGGTAAATATTAGATCAAGCCCAACACTGGAGACTGCTGCACCGGACCTGCACCTGTGGATAAGCATACTACACAAGCACACACACACACACACACACACACACATAGGTACACACACACACACACCATACACACACACACACACACACACACACACACACACACACACACACACACACACATACGTACAGTACACACACACACACACATAGGTACACACACACATACTTACACACACACATATAGGTACACACACACACACACACACACACATACGCACACACACACACATAGGTACACACACACATACACATACCACAAACACACACACACAAACACACAAACACACACATACACACATACACACACACACACTACATAACCACATTACACATTACAACTTTTACAAGCACACACCACAGCACACACACAAACACACTTCATAACCCGACCACACAAACACACTACATTAGCACATTAGGACTCTTCCATATGGGGAAAAAAATCCTGTCTTGTAAGAAACCACTTTGCTTGGTCTTCAGGGGCCCTTTCCACAGAATCACAGAAGTAATGATATGTTGAGCCTGGTCAGTAGCTTATAGTAGCGATTTATTCTTGATGTAGAAAACACACTACAAGCCGTGGCCTACTGGTTAGAGCTTCGGGTTGCCGGTTCGATCCCCAACCCAGTAGGAAAAATGTGGGTGAGGGAAGTGGTTGAGCCCATGCCCACATCCATGGCTGAAGCAAGGCACCTAACCCCTCACTGCCTGCTCCCCAAACGCCGCTGTAGCAGGCAGCTCACTGCTCCAGGTTAGTGTGTGCTTCACCTCACTGTGTGTTCACTGTGTGCTGTTTGTGTCTCACGGATTGGGATAAATGCAGAAACCAAATTTCCCTCACGGGATCAAAAGAGTATATACTTACTTACTTAACATAAGCACACTTCTCAAACACACTAGAAAAATACACAGCATAAGCACACTTCTCAAACACACTGCATAAGTCCATTAGAAGGGGGATGTGGTAGACAGACTGGCCGATAAGCCACCATGCTAATGCATAGCGAGACTGACTAGATCAGATTAACTCAGTTTACAACAGCCCTGCTCAGCCTGGGACACACACTGGCACTGACTCAAGCCGGATGTGGGCCAGATCAGGGCCACATTCAAGCCACAGCTGACCACCATCTGGGATGGTGCAGCTTGGTGCAGCATGCTTGAGGAGTGAGGACAGGGTGTTTCTCATGGAGGTGAAATGAAGGTCATGTGAAGGTCACGGATTGAATGTCATTAATCCTTAAAGGAGCACCATCACACCGGTGTGACAGGAATGTTGGGAAATTAACATTCTAAAGAATATCTGGGTTCAATGAATTCAACATAGAATTTTAGAACCTTCAATTGTTGCGGAACTTAGAATGTTCAAAAACCTACACCTTTAAGGGTTAATCAGAATTAAAAACTGCAGCACAAATGCCTGTGTCACACCATTCCACATATTTCTCTGCCATCTTTCATGTGACGTAACTGTGAAACAGAACAGAACTTTAAAGCCTAAACAGAAAGGGTTGGTGACACACACACACACACACACACACACACTCACACACAACCAAACAATCTGGGGAAACCAGAGAGACTATGTAATTTGTTGAATGAGCATTACATTCGAGTATTGCTGATCAAGCTTGCTTTGTGCGTTGCTGAGATTGTTAGCTGAATTTCTAACATATTTGATGAGTATAATGAACTCCTAAAGGCCACAGCTATGTAAACCAAACTAATTAATGGCAAACGTCGCTGCTCACATACAGTACACACACACATCGCACACACACACACGCACACACACACACGCACACACACACCGCACACACGCACACACGGTGCTTAAAAGCAGCTGCCTGACCCATGAGTGAGTGAGTGCTAGCCACTCGGGAGTTTTGGGAGTTTTTTTCTTTTCTCTCTTTCTCCCTCCCTCCCTCCCTCTCCCTCCTCTCCCTCCCTCTCCCCGTCTCTGTGAGGAAGAATCATGGCTGCCGGCCGACTCGACTGGCTGTCCCTGGGCACCTGACCTTCCTCCCTTCACTCCAGCTAGCCTACTTTCACTCACGCTTAGGAAGTTATCTGAAGGACAACTCAGCACAACTCTCACTTCCCTTCTATGGGGATGGTGGGATGGGGTTGTGTATGTGTGTGTGTGTGTGTGTGTGGGGGGGGCGTCATGGAGAACCATCTCCAGGCTATAGAGTGCCCTCCCTCCCATACCCCCATACCCCATCCCCAAACACCCCCTCCCTTTGAGTCTGAGTCTTAATTGGCTTGCTGAGACTGTCCCCGGGGTGACCACACACCTCCTTTATTCAACAGTGTAATTATACAGTGAGTTCCCATAGCCATACCCAGCACAGGGAAGGACACTGCTGCTCTATTGGGTCAGAGGAGCACAGCCACACTTTACTCCATGGTCCATGATGTGATATGTCACCTGGATGAGAGAGAGAGAGAGAGAGAGAGAGATTTTGCATAGCCATCCTCTAAGCTGATATGTAATTCAGTATTTTGAGTGTCATCTATAACCTGATCATAATCTAGTTTTGAGCCTAATCCCATGCTAAGGCCTATGTGTCTATATCTATCCCTAACTATAAACAGAGAAACAGTTGCTTGATCCTATTCCCACATGAACGCAAATGCCCTATTATATCCCTAAACTATCAACAGAGACAGCTGTTCATGAAGCCCAATGAAAATTAGATTGTGCAGTTATATCCATTTGTACATTACAACCGTTACAACATCCTCATGCTGATGTTTGGAATACAGTGGAAACCCGTTACCCGCACGCCATGGTTTCAATATCCACGGTAACAGGTATCCGTGCTCCATCACCACTGAACACATTAAGCGGTATAATTATGAATCTGTTTGTACACCATCTACTTAGCATGTATTCCTACTTTCCTTCATGTGTTATCCAAATGGAGGGGCTAGTAGGACGTAGGCTTCCAAAGGGGGGAGGAGGGATGGACTGACGGCATAATGACGCCATAAATGATATTCAGCCCGTTGTTGCACTGTCCAGAACGTCAGAAACACATTCATGTTGAGTGCCTACCTTCACGCAGGCTAACTGTTATTTGTATTAGTTGCTGTTGCCTAGCATCGGTGGATCCACTGCATCGCCTTCACTGGTGCTTCCCCTTGGTGTCCTTTAGTGTAGAGGCACACACACACACACACACACACACACACACACACACACACACACACATACACACACATACACACACACACACACACACACACACACACACATACACACACATACACACACATACACACACACAACACACACACATACACACACACACACACACACACACACACACACATGCGTGAAACAGGTGTATTAGCTGAGTTACTGCGGGACAGAAAGCAACAGACTGGGTTTAATAAATTTACTCATCAACAGCTCAGATAGAGAATAGGGTGAGAAACACACACACACACACACACACATGCACACACACATCAGAGAAGAGAATGGGTGAGTGTACAACTATAAATCAAAGTTTCTATGTGTGGCACCAACACAGAGAGCAAATCAATACAGGAGCCATTTATCTGTGTGTGTGTGTGTGTGTGTGTGTGTGTGTGTGTGTGTGTGTGTGTGTGTGTGTGTGTGCCTTATTGGTGATGCATGGTTCAAGGTGAACAGGACATTGCTGGGATATAGAGTCAGGCACAGTGGAGGCCTGGATTCAAACACAGCTGATCCCTGCTTTTTATGCTTTTTATGCCAATCCCAAGAGCAGACAGCATGACTGTTCTTGTACTACTCATCCATACAGGCAGAGGGCTCCACTTTCCTCCAGATGGGAGCCTCCATTGAACAGCAAATCACAGCCATGTTCAAGGTCATGGAGGAGTATAACTGGGGCAACTTTGTGGTGATCACCAGCCTGTACCCTGGCTACGAGACCTTCGTGGACTACATCCGCTCCTTCACCGACACCTCCTACTTCCTGTGGGAGATGCAGGAAGTGCTGAGCTTCGACATGTCAACGGGGGCCAACGACGTGCGCTCGCGGCGTCTCCTCCAGCAGGTGGACGCGCAGGTGCTGCTGGCGTACTGCTCGCACGACGAGGCGCAGTACCTGTTCCGCATGGCGGCCGAGGTCGGGCTCCTGGGGCCCGGCTACATCTGGGTGGTTCCGAGCCTGGCGGTGGGGAACCCAGAGACGGAACCGCCAGCCAGCTTCCCAGTGGGGCTCATCAGCGTCATCACGGACCGCTGGCGCAAGAGCCTGCGGCAGCGCGTCCGAGAGGGCGTGGCCATCGTGGTGAAGGGCGTGCACAGCTTCTACCGCAGCCATGGATTCGTCCCCGAGGGACAAAGCAACTGCAATGGCCCCACCCCCTCTCATCTCAACTACACCATTTTTAGGTGAGTCACGCACTCTCACATCATCATGTAACATCTACGTATTTACCTGCTCAGGTGTGTTAGTTTGGTTTAGTTTAGTGTGTTTGGGGCAGCCGTGGCCTACTGGTTAGTGCTTCGGACGGCTCGAACCCTGACCAGTAGGCATGGCTGAAGTGCCCTTGAGCAAGGCACCTAACCCCTCACTGCTCCCCGAGTGCCGCTGTTGTTGCAGGCAGCTCACTGCGCCGGGATTAGTGTGTGCTTCACCTCACTGTGTGTTCACTGTGTGCTGAGTGTTTCACTAATTCACGGATTGGGATAAATGCAGAGACCAAATTTCCCTCACGGGATCAAAAGAGTATATATACTTATACTTATACTTAGTTAGTTAATTAACATCTCAGCCACACCCTCTTCAGCTAAAGTTTAACACCTCAGAAGAGAGCAAGTAGGTCTTCAGGTGAGTCACACACAGTTAACATCTCATTACCTGCTCAGGTGAGTCAGGTAACACTTCAACCGTAGGTGACTATCACACTCTGAGTAACATCTCAGTCACACTCTCCTGAGGTAAAAAGGCTTTACCCAATCCACAGATGAGCTTTGTATCCCTCAACAGGTGAGAATCTACACGTAGCTACACCCTCAGGTGAGCTTTAGAGACCACGGCCAGCTGATGATGCCCCTCTAGAGGCCATGACCAGGTGAAGATGTCAGGTTAGCAGTGGAGAGATGGTTGGCTGCAGCTTGTGCTGGATGGGCGTGACAGGTCTCTGGCAGTGGGAGAGTAACATGGAAGCTGTGTGGTCGACTTTTGGGATTTCAGAGATGGTTTAATTGGAGCAATCTCCTTCCATGAATGCCTTATCCAGCTGGCGTATATTTAGGTCTGTGTTGCCCTGGTGTCTGGGCCAATGATCTTTCCCTAGCCAGGGTTATACGTATAGTGTATGCAGACGTCATACACACCAAAATATTTGATATATTTTGCCAATATTGACATAATAAACTAGTTGTAATTGCAAATGAACAACCAATTGTGGTTCATTTCCTTCATATCTAATTAGGGCTCTCAACCCTCTCTCCCTTTCCTCCCTGCTCGTCAGATGTGACCTTATCGTCGGCCTACCCTTCTCTTTTTTTTTGATAAACTTTTTTCACGTGTCAGTTGCTCTGACAGGTAATGAGATTCCGAGGTTCTACAGAATTCCCAGTTAATTTGACGTTCCTTTTAGGAGCTGTCGTCCTCATTAGAGACAGTCCGGTCACTTTCCCCACCGTGTTCTGATTGGCTACTCAGAGATTGTTCTCTTCTGATTGGCTGGACCTGGGCCAAGGCAGTGACATTTTTTATTTTTTTTGCTGGAGAGCAAGTGAATGTCTGCTCGTCTTACACACATATTCCCTTTCATGCCAAACTACAGACTTACTCACCCCAACATTTCAGATACAGTATTGGCTGACTTAAGAAAACATTGAATCCGCTCGAGACCTGGCCTGTTTCTGGTCTGAATCTGGCCCGCACACTTTTTAGTCTGTTTGTTACCTCAGGCAGGACAGCGGTCTGTATTATAACGTGACAAAAATAGACTCTCATGTCTGTCACCACGGGAGAGGCAGAGGGCATTTTATAAAAATGAAGCGGCGTGGGGCACAAACAAATGAGTGAAAAGAAGAATAAACAAGCTGATGTGTCAGCTTAGTGGCTGGAGGGCGCAGTGAGGGACTGGTGATATTTCTGTCCAGACGCTGGACAGGCCTGTCTGTCTGAACCGGCCGAGTTTGGGAAATAACAGAACCTGCCTTTAAGAGGAGAATGACTGTTGCTATACATCTCTATCTCCGGGTGTTTTTGAGCTCATTGAGAAGCTAAAATTAGGAGCTCCATTCATTCTCTCAGCGCTCGCACAGATCCAACATGATGTCATGACGAAACAGAGGCTAGACACCCTAAATAGAAAATAGATGTGACTGTCCTTTGTCCATTGCAGGCACATGTTGAACGTGACGTAGGATCACGGAGGCTTATGTCACACCCTAAAGTGACTTTCTTTGTAACTGTTCTTTGTCCATTGCAGGCACATGCTGAACGTAACGTGGGACCACAGAGACTTGTCCTTCAACAGTGATGGTTACCTGATGAACCCCTCCATGATCGTCATCGCTCTGGACCGTGAGAGGCAGTGGGATAAGGTAAATAAACAAACAAATACACTTGCAAATAAATGAGTCAACTAATACTGTGTGTGTTTGGACACCATCAGAGAATTTGATTTCTATCAAAGCTCAACTGCAACACATTGAGCTTTCTTGCCAGTGTTTGTGTGTGTGGCGAGGGGGGGGGGTGCAGGTGGAAGGCTTCCAGTGTTGTCCACACTTCATCTTCAAGAGCCCGACACACACACACACACACACACACACACACACACACACACACACACACACACACACACACACACACACACACACACACACTTTCTTCACTGGATGAGTGTAGCAAACTGTAGCAAATATGTCTCACCATTCAATATTTGCTTAGAGATATTTATGGCCTCTGGAGATTCCTGTTGGTGAGTTATGATTGGTAAAGGAGGACCTGTCCCTTCAGTGACTGCTCCCTGCCCTGTCCCTGGGTAATAGGCCCGTCGGACATGTCAGTGGTCAACAACAGATCACACAGTTTAAAAAGTGTGGTGTGTGTTCACACCCCTCTGTGTCACACAGGTCAGGGGTCGAGACACCCAGAACGTTCTCGCAGGTGACAGCACTGCCCCTTGCCTTTGATTAATACGGAGCCGCTGCCATAGCTCAGGGCGCAGTCATCCTGCATCCTGAACGTGACAGGAGGTGCCATGGTAACGACGCCGTTAGAGGGACCGTGTCAAACCCACTGAATCTCTCTCATCATCATCAGTACATCTTCATCACAGATTTCAGGCCAGCTCTCTGCCTCTGTTTATCGTCTCTCCTAAACCTTGGGACGTCCAATTATGTTGGGCAGCCTGGTTGTTAAGTGTTTATGTTATTATTTCAAGGTAGCTGCACACTAATCGCTCATGAAAAATTACGAGAGTGAAGTTGTGCTGTGTGGGAATGCTAATTTACTCTGGCATTTATAGCTTAATCCACTTCCCCCTTATGATGCTGTTTATTTGCCAACATCAGTCCTCAGTCACTTTCCTATCAGCCAGAGGCAGCTAAAGTTTTTTTTTTTTAATTACCAGCACTTCCTGTTAATGATAGAACAGCAGCTGATAAAAATGACATTAAAGGCAGATCAGTAGCTAACAACGCTAGACATGTCAAATACCCTGTTAAGCAATCATCAGACCGTACAGTAGCAGAAGGAGACCAGGCCAGTCTCTATGGAGTGTGCTTGTGTGTAAAGAGAAAGTATGGACTACGTCAGTGGTTTTCAAAGTGGGGGCCGCGAGGGGGTGCCAGGGGGGGCTCAGCAAGTTGGAAGGAAAAATAAAAGCAACAAATAAATGCATTTGAAAAGTTTAAAATATACCTATTACTATGAGGATTGTTATACAATGGCATTATAATAATGTGACGCATATCTGAACATTATATTTCCCATGAAATGACTTGGAATAATAGTAGAGCGATAGCTCTCATATAGCAGAAAGACCCAAATACAATTTTTACACACTGTATGCTCCATTGCGAAGTGCTTGTGGCTAAAATGATTAATAGTATTAGCTTATTATTATTATTAGTATTAGCTTAATGTATTTTTACATTTGCGGTAGTATTGTCGATGGGTTTAATAACATATCAAGGGGGTCCTTGGCCAGAACCTAGTGGTATTTGGGGGGCCTTGTCGTGGAAAAGTTTGGGAACCCCTGGACTATGAGACTGTGACTGCTGTAATTGTAAAGGCCTCCATAGGTGCAGACATGAGAGTGGTGTTAGATTCCATTGTTGTCAATGCAAACCCGCAGACCAGCTCCAAGCTCTGCCGCTGCCCCCGTGTGAATTACAATTCGGGTCTATTTTTGGCAGCGCCGTTCAATATCCATTGCTAGTTGCTTGTCATGCTTGTAATGTTATGGGCAGCCGTAGCCCACTGTTAGCACTCTGGACTTGTTACCGGAGGGTTGCCGGTTCGAGCCCCGACCAGTTGGCCGCGGCTGAAGTGCCCTTGAGCAAGGACCTAACCCCTCACTGCTCCCCGAGCGCCGCCATTGTAGCAGGCAGCTCACTGCGCTGTGTGTGCTTCACCTCACTGTGTGTACACTGTGTGCTGTTTGTGTTTCACTAATTTACTGATTGGGTTAAAAGCAGAGACCAAATTTCCCTCACGGGATCAAAAAAGTATATATACTTATACTTAATGCTCGTCAGTTGAACATTACGCCGCTGATGTGTGCGACAAGGGAGAGAGAGCGTCGGTGCCCTCACGTCGGTGCCTACAGTACACTGTATGCCGAGCGCTTAAGGATGTGTGGAGGGCATCTGACTGGGTGCACACATGTTGGGGTCTCAGTGGGGGTTGTAGAGTGTTAATAAGCCTCTGGGGTGTGGTTCTAATCCATAGTGTTAGTGTGCTTTTAGGGTGTTAGTGTGCTTTTAAGGGCTTGACATGGTCATTTGAGGTATGAAGTGTGGTCAGTTGCAAGGTCTTATGTATGGCTGTAGAGTCCCGACGCAGTTAATGGGTTGGTGGTTAGTTGCATGGTTGGCTGTACAGATTTTCAGTACTTGTGGCTTCTTGATGTTGCTATAAGGTCTTAGTGCTTGTGGTATCTTGATGTTGCTATAAGGTCTTAGTGCTTGTGGTATCTTGATGTTGCTATATGGTCTTAGTGCTTGTGGTATCTTGATGTTGCTATAGGGTCTTAGTGTTTGTGGTATCTTGATGTTGCTATAGGGTCTTAGTGCTTGTGGTATCTTGATGTTGCTATTGGGTCTTAGTGTTTGTGGCTTGTTGATGTGGCTATAGGGTCTTTGTGCATCTTGATGTGGCTTGTTGATGTGGCTCTCCTGGCTATATAGGGCCTTAGTGTACTTTCATCAGATCATAGTGTATGAATACAGTCCCAGGGTGGGCACTCAATATAGAGGTAGACTGTTAGTGTGGATGCAGGGGACTTGGCTTCGTCTCTGTTCTGGCACATTGGGTCAGGATACTGCCACTGCTGCTGTGTGTGTGTGTGTGTGTGTGTGTGTGTGTGGGGGGACTCTGGGGGTCTCAATGCTGTCCCTTTGGGTCAGAATACGGCTGCTCCTGTCAAGTGAAGGGTGTGTGTCATAAATCAACAACTCAGCTTACTGCCCGCCATTTTATCAGGGGAGTACCACATCACACACATACACACAGAGACACACAAACACACACACACACACACACACACACACACACACACACACACAACAAACACACCATAGGACTTAGTCAATCAATCAAAAATGCTTTTTCTCA
>NC_063194.1:28703126-28723126 GCF_017589495.1 Alosa alosa
GCAAAGCTTTCTGACCCCAACATGCGCACACCTTTTCTGTGATGTGGACTGTGAAGGGGTCTACAGTACCTTAACACCCTCCAATAGCTTATCTGATGTTGCCGTATCTGCAATCCATCTTCCATCAGGAGCGGGAGCATGAGTCACCTGCACAGATGAGAAAGAGAGTGTGCATGTTAATCACCAGCTGGGAGAGATTAATTAGATTGATTGTGATCGTTGTCTTGTGCTGCCTGTGAATTGATGTTGTTGGGCTAACAATGTCGACTGGATGAATTACACCACAACGGGGCCAACGATTAACTGTTAATTATCCACACAGGCCACAGCCACTCTCCACACCTCTTCAAATGAGTTTCGATACATGGGTGGCCCATTATAGGCACATTGGAGACTCTTGGAGGTTTTGTTGAAAACAATAACATGAAATAAAATAGAAAGTGCTATGCTGAGTGGACCAACACTTATAAAGACTGTAGAGCTCGACAAACAATGTAATGATGGGGGTGGTAATTGGGCACCATCGCTAATGTATTCATTAGAGTGTGTGTGTGTGTATGTGTGTGTGTGTGTGTGTGTGTGTGTGTGTGTGTGTGTGTGTGTATGTGTGTGGAGCTTAACAAACACTGTTGTAAAGATGACCATAATTGAGGACCGCTACTTATTCATTATTGTGTGTGTGTGTGTGTGTATGTGTGTGCGTGTGTATATGTGTGTATGAGTATGTGTGTGCAGAGGTCAAGACGCACTCTAGTGATGATCCTGGTATTTGAATGCCACTGCTGGTGTATTCATTAGTGTGTGTGTGTGTGTGTGTGTTTGTGTGAGAGAGAGAGAGAGTGCGGGGGTGTATCGATCGCCACTAAAGAAGATTCATGCTCTCGTGCTCTCGGGGCATCTTACCCGCGCGCTCTCGGCCGACACTCTTGGCCCTGGTGCTCCGCTGCCCCTGCTCTCCATGTTCTTCATTAGCCAGACGATGAAGAAGCAGAAGAGCTCCCTCTCGTGATTAATGGTGTGTTTTGACCACTGGTTTATTGTACAGCAGATGTTAGCTGTAATTAAATGCTCTATAGCTCAACGCTAGGCTACTCGCCACAGCAGAGAGCAGCCCCATGTCAGTGATCGATGCGACTGCATATGAGCACTGGGTAAGCCTGGTGGAGGGTGTGTCTCTGAGAGGACACAGACAACTAAAAGGCCATTAGCACCAACTACACAGCCTCAAACCAGGTATGTGAGCGCCCACGGGTTTAGCTCTCGTTGTGGAACGATCAACTGCCTACTGACTGTGGAGAATCTCTGATCAGGAGCCATGCCCCTTCTGACCTGAATCCGCTCCAGAGTTTGCCAGTGTCTGAGCCAGCTAATGCCATTGTTACGGTGATGAGAAAAACTCAACACTTGTATACACTTTAGGTGGCAATCACACAGACAACAACAGTTCCCAAGGCAGAGGCAACAGGTTTTCTATTGTGTCCTATCTATGGCTCAAGAGCAGATTGAGTAACACTGGCATCACAGTTGAAATGAAACTCCATCTACACCTGTTAGCTAGTTAGATGGAATTCCAAACTTGTGTGATATGACTGCAAAGCACCCACACAGCTCGGTCCCCCTCATTAGGCACAGAGTGATTACACTCAAAAGAGGGGGGGAATTTTCTAATGTGTCCTGCGGTAGTGATGCCACTGCTGACTTTATCTTTGTGCCCATTTACATTTGAAGAGTTTAGTTCCAAAACGCTATATCTCCATTTTTAAAAACATTAATAAAGTCATGTTATTTAATTGTGTATTTCAGGTAACATCAATAAAATTGCAGTTCTGTTGTTTTGGTTAAGTAAAGACAAATCAAATGGCAATAACTAATTACATTTCCACATTTCCAAACGAACAAAAAAGATTTATGAAAATGTATAAAAATGGAGAATATAGCGTTTTGGAACCAAACTCTTCATTTGTTTTTAAAATGTACGAGATGCACTTGACCACATACCTTTTGTACTGTGCCTTCTGATGCATCCCAGACCATGGCAGTTCTAATGACTATGATGTTGGCAGTAACATAATCTAAACACAAGTAGTCAGCAATGTCTCTAGCTGTAACCCTTGGATACACAGCCAGGGTCGGACTGGGACAAAAAGGCCCCAATTTTCTCCGATACCAAAATCCCCGATACCAAAATTCCCCCCTGATTCCCCCCATAAATAACAAACACACAGTATCATGCTGTAGCAACACTTCATAAACTGAACCCAAACATTTAGATTTGGACCTATAGGTTATTACTGTATATAATCAGTATCGTAATTTCTGTCAACTATGACGATCTCCATGCATGTTCAGCAGCCTATATTTTTCATTTAGTCAAGCAGTGACATGTGGTTTAATCAGTGTTGGCCATTTAGCCTATTAAAACTATATAGTAAAAAACAAATCAATTTGGCCCCTGTCGTATACCATATGCAAGTTCATGTAGTGTGATCAAAATTAAGAATAATTCAAGAATTTACATTTACATTTAGTCATCTAGCTGATGCTTATCCAAATGACTGACAGAGCTTTCAATTAACCACATTATAATCAATAGGCCAAAATCCTAATTGTGTATCTGTGCCAAAATTCGTAATTCAAGTCCAGTGCAGAACTGAATAAGAAAATCATACGGCTATGTATCTTGAAGTTCCAGTATGTGAGAGACTTGACGTGCCTTAATATCTCCAACCTCAAGTATGCAGCTAATAAGGAAATAGAATTGTTATTTAATTAAACAAGGTGAACTTGTCCCCACTGTGGAATGCAGAAAAGGATGCTACAAGGAAGGGAATTCAAACAAACTCAACACCTTACCATCTATTGATGTCATTGTGGTTGAGATATCTGACATTTTCTGTTAAAGATTGGCATGGAGACAATGGGACATGGTTACCTTTGTCAGTGTCCTTATGTGAACTTTCACAGGTCAACTTGCTCATCTTTACTTGTGTACCACTTCACACCAGTGCTTCAGACCAGGGCTGATGCTTCAGCAAAAGCCGTCACTGAAAAGCTGTAAGTGTTGTTGAACACAGCTGTTCTCACATTAGCTGATTGCGATAAACATAAACCATTGTTGCCTAATTACCAATTATTCATTACACCTGTGTGTAGTACTGTATCTACTTTTTTTGTGTTTTTCACATTTAGTATTTTGCAGTATTTTTAAAATACAAAAATACACACCAATAAAGTATTTTGATACAAAATACAGAGCCATTTCCTTCAACCCAATAAAATACAAATGACAAAATACTATTTTGCATTTGAAACACATATTACATGTTTCAGAAATACTACCCATCCCTGGGAACAGGCAGATTACATCTTTATAGTTGGCCATATGATGACATACTTAGGTTAATACTGTATTTCACCAGTTAGGGCACCAAAATGGCCAGTAGCTGCACTGTGTAGCCTATCTTGACATGTCTTTAAGTTTTGGGTTACAATATACAGGTAGTGGGCTCTCTGTTGATTTTAATGAGTAGGCCTAAGCCTAAAGTTACAGCATTTCTATAACAATTGACCAGACTTTGACCTTTTGTCTTCTTTAAACAAAATTCTGGCTATGATTGTTCCTTGTATTGCATCATGAGCCATCACTGCACCTATTTTGGTAAAAGTAACTTAAAAGTAATACAATAGTAGTGTAATACCTTACAATTCAGAGACAGTAATATTATAATGTAATGAATTACTTTGAAATGACAGTAATAAGTAATACATAATATATTACGATTTTGAAGTAACTTGCTGATTAAACCACATGTCACTGCTTGACTAAATGAAAAATATAGGCTACTGAACATGCATGGAGATCGTCATAGTTGACAGAAATTACAATTTGTGCCAACATGTTGTAGAAACACAACCACAGCCTTTAGGCCTATTTGGTGCAAATCTTCTACATTGGTTATAGTCAGCGATTCACATTAACTGTAGGCTATCACCACAAGTGTATACTAAACGTTTTTGCCCAAGTTTGTGTGCCGCCATCACATTTTGCAAAATTAGGCTACCTTCGCTACTAACCTACCAGTTGATACTTTTTTACTGCATCGACTTTGCGATTGATTGTGCATCTAATGTAACACTTTCGGTGGAGAGACTTCCACTTTCCAAGTTCCACTTTCACTGTCGTTGGAGCTAAAAGGCTACTATATGGGAAATATTTTGAAGTTCCTTTTGAGTCCAAACATGAATAGGTTTTTTTTAACCTGTGCTACACTTTTTCCACCAAGTTGTGCGAAAAATTGTAGGTACCCGGAGTTTTTTTTATGTTGACAGACAAACCGCACTACAGTAGCCTACACGGTGCAGTAAATGGAAGCTCTTCGCGGCGCATGCAACTTACGCCTATAAAACAATATATTTATGAAATAAAATTAGACACCTCTGATTGCTGTTTACGGTTAAACTGCGATGATGTGAACACCAGCCAGCGGAGGGCACTTATATAGCCTAGGCTACCATGCATGGACTCGTAGGCTATATTTCCCCACAAACCAAGCGGCTGCTTGGACAAATCCACTTGAGGGGTGGGGCAGGGGGGCGCGACTGTAACACACACTGAACCTGTCATGAAGAGGCCAAAATGATTGACCTGTCACCCCCCAATCCAAATGGATGCAACTGCATTTATAGGCTAAGCCTAGGTCTACATGACGGGCCGCAAATAGGCTAAATAACTTTGAAAAAAAACAAAATTCCCGGAGGTCACCGGCCCACCGGGTATTTGCCCGGTTGTACAGATTACCAGTCCGAGCCTGTACACAGCCATGTGTCTCTGCTGACCAAGATTTATTGCCAAACAAGTGTAAACCCGGGTGTTAATGTCCAGGGAGTAATTCTGAAAATCAAAACGTGTGTGACCGTGGAGCATCCAGACCACTCAATTTCCCCATTTGAAAGCCTTAAGCGACCGCCATTTTGACTGGTGGGAGTCGTGTCTTAAGTGGGAGATTTTTGTATTGTTTGCTGTGTTTCAGCAGCAGAAGGGGTGACAGCGCTTGTGTCCACATGAATTGACACATCGTTCTAAGAGTCTTGAGGCCTTCAGACCCAGTCCCAGTGTAGGTCAGTCTCAAGTTTTCAATATTTCATGAGCTCCAGTCATTTAGATTCGGCCGTCTGTCGCTGTTTAAACATGCAAATCCTCAGACTCCATCCGCGCTGCCAGTGGGCTAGACTCCAAAACAAACACAAACTTTTACACACACACACACACACACACACACACACACACACACACACAGAAAGACAGGGAGAGGCACCAGGTTAACATGTCACAAAGCCAACCAAACACCAGAGAGAGAAAGTGTGTGTGGGTGTGTGAGACAGAGAGAGAGAGACAGAGAGAGAGAGAGAGAGAGAGAGACAGAGAAATGCTGGGAGACTGGAGGAGAGAGAGAGAGAGAGAGAGAGAGAGAGAGAGAGAGAGAGAGAGAAATGCTGGGAGACTGGATTAGTGTGCCACCTCGCAGGCCTTCAAACAAACAGAAACCTCTGACAGGGAGAGAAGGAAAGAAAGAAAGAATGAAACAGCACAAAGTTAAGCTCAACGTGAATAAAATGTCAAAAAACAACACAAAGTTAAGCTCAACGTGAACGCAAATGTCAAAAACAACACAAAGTTAAGCTCAACGTGAACGCAAATGTCAAAAACAAGCCCCTTTCTAGGACAACACGATAGAGTGAGATCAGGATTGACACACTTGATTGACACACTTGAGTTCAAAATAACATTGTTTTAGTTATTTATTTATTTAACCAATACAACATACAGAGACCAATTGCAGGAATCAACTTGGGGTCAAGTGCTTTGCTGAGGGACACAATGGTACAACAGGGAGTCTGCTGCCTGCTTCCTGCTAGTCTCTAAAGCCAGCCTTGCATTGTACGATTTTGGTCTGTTTTCACAGTCGGCGACTACATTTCCAAAGTCGGACAGAAATCATGGGAGTTGTACTGGAATCGCGGCGCGCTCCCGTCAACTAGATCGTTTAGTGTAAGGTGCCAATCTTAACGGTTTTAAGTCAGTCGGAGTCAGGCTTTGTCTAGTTTTGCCATTACGACAATATCAAACATCGCAAGTCTTTTTAGTCGTGGCTCATGCAAATAGTGACGTGAACAATATAAAAACCAATAGTGACTTCTCTCCAACACCAAACAGGAAGTGACCTCTCTCCAACACCAAACAGGAAGGGGCAAAGTAGGCGACAGCTGTAGCCTATATGATTATTTGTTATTTCATTTCATTTTATTATTAGTCGGCTATTCCACGTGACAGAACATATATCAGACATACTATATCTGTTAGGGATGTCACACATGAAACAATGCTGCAGAAACACGAAAATATGACTTGCAAAAATGAGTAGGCTAGGAGTTCCTGTTGATATGTAGTGCACGATGGAAATAATGTAAAGGAATCTAGTAGCAGTCTTGTACTGTAAATAATGACCCTGCATGATCCCTAGTTGTTGCAAAATCATAGTCTGTGACTCAACAACTCTATCACTTGTCTTTAGATGTGAGAGGGTCTGACACTGTAGTCTTTCAAAAATCTTTCCAAATCTTTGCAGTCTTTCAGTGTAAGGAGGGCATAGGTCTGCTATCATCACCACCTCAAGCTTCCTGCATGGCAGTGTCTTAATCAAGTTCTTCCAGCCATAAGCTCATCCAAGCTCTCCTTAAGCCCTCCTTACACTGACAGATTTGCAAAGATTTAGAAAAGATTTTTGAAAGACTATAGTCTCAGACCCTCTCACATCTAAAGACAAGTAGCCTAGGCTAGTAGAGTTTTAAGTCACAGACTATGATTTTGCAATGACCAGAGTCGGACAGTAACGGAGTACATTTACTTGAGTACAGTACTTGAGTACAATTTTGAGGGATCTGTACTTTACTCGAGTATCTTTTTTGGGGAGTACTCATGACTTTACTCAAGTACATTTGAGAGGCAAATATTGTACTCTTCTATTTCTATCCATAACCGTGAGTACCCGTTACTACTTCTAAAAAGAAAGAAAAATCTCGGAAACCCTCAATTTGTTGTTTCCCTCTCAAACGTGATTGGATTATGCAGGCGCCACTGATTGGGACAGCCTATCAGCAATCACCTTCAGCTTTCCGCCAAAGTCAATTCCATGGTCAGATTTAGATAAGAGACGAAACCATGGGCGAAACAATGGATGAAGACGCAACAGGTCCATCTCGGGAATGTGTCCAATGGTAAAAAGATGAAAATGACTTGATTTTACTTTTAATTCCTTTTACATTCTCCAAGGTATTAACATTAACATTTTTCATAACTCCATGTAGGACGTTTCTGTACATAAATGTAAGCACTGTGGCAGTTGTAATGCAATATTTAGAAAATGTAGGCTACTCTTGTACTCTTGATCCTCAAGTACTTTTAAAAACCAGTACTTCAGTACTTTTACTTAAGTAGACACTTGACTGTTGTACCCTTACTTGTACTTAAGTAAAATTTAGCAAAGGGTATCTGTACTTTTACTCAAGTAATGAAGCTGTGTACTCTGTCTGCCTCTGGCAATGACTAGGGATCTTGCAGGGTCACTATTTACAAGACTGCAACTAGATTTCTTTAAATTATTACCCATTGTGCAATAGATAAACAGGAACTGAAATGATAGCCTACTAAACTCAAAGTCATATTTTCGTGTTTCTGCAGCATTGTTTCATGTGTGACATCCCTAACCGATATAGAGTTGTTCTGTCACGTGGAAGAGCTGACTAATGATGTATAAGAAACAAAATAACAAATTATTATATTCATGGGTTTCATCAGGTCCCTTGCTACAGCTGTCACCTACTTTGCCCCTTCCTATTTGGTGTTGGAGAAAGGTCACTATTGGTTTTAATAGTTCACATCACTATTTGCATGAGCCACGACTAGAAAGACTTACATGTTGTGTTGATAGACACTTACATCACATTACATTACATTACATTACATTTGGCTGACACATTTTTAACCAAAGCGACTAACAACATGGTAAACAGTTTAAGCTTTTTAAAGCAATTCTTTGAACAATTCTAGGACAATTTAAAAAAAGGTAGAGTACAATAAGACTAAGTGCACCAGTGACTGCCATTTTTAAACAGTCGAGTGTCAGTTCTAGTCAGGTGGTAAGTGCTAGGATCCGCAAGACTAGTTGTAAGCAGTGCTATGAGAGGAGATGTTCTCTAAAGAGCTGGGTCTTCAGTTTCTTGAAGATATAAGGGGATGTCCCTGTTCTAGTAGGAATTGGTAGTGCATTCCACCAACGAGGAACAATGGATGAGAAAAGTTTGGATTGGGCTAAGCGTACTGATGGCAGAGCAAGTGATGTTCATCTGTCATGTGGAAGCTAATGACAGGAGTGTATGTTTGAAGCATTTTGTTTGTCTGGTGACCTGTTTATAGAAGTTATGTTTGTCCTCCATAGCCAAAACACCTGAGGATAGTGCTCCAGGAATGAGGATAGCTGATTTAGTAAATGAGAGCAAACAGCACATTCTGTGCTCTTTAAAATGTCATAACATTGCATTGCATGATGTAAGAATTCTAAACCATAGGAGTTCAATGAAGGAACTCCTTGTGAAACTGCTTGTAGTTAATTCCCCTCTCTCTGTGCAATAATGAATAATCCCTCAGCGGTATCAACTAATGTCTTCTCTGAGGCAGGTTGTTGTAAGCATCTCATAGTAAAATAAATAATGGTTTTGGCGGCATCTTCCCTGGAAGCCTCTCTTTTTCAGAAGGCAGAGGAACTTTCCTCCATCTGGTAGTGTATCCTCCGATGAGCAGAGTTACGCGGCGCAACGCTTATCACCCCTGATCAGCTCATCGTGACAGCGCGCTCGGCAACACTGGCAGCCGGTGCTGTGGGGACGTCTCAGACACACTCATTATGAGACAGAACCTCAGGGGGAAAACGTGTACACACACACACACACACACCCCAGCCATGTGGGACGGCTGTGACAGCGACGCAGGGCCCTGTAATCAATAGCGCTAATGATGACGCTTATGGGGAGGCTGTCAGGAACGCTGCGCTAACTAACGCTAACACACACACACACACACCACTAAGTAGAGGAGGCTGATATATATAAATGTTTTCTTGTTCAAATAGGTACATACACAACCCCCTCAAAAGGTTCACTGTTCTGTGTCAAGGAGGTGGTGGAAAGGCGAAAGGTGTGTGTGTGTGTGTCTGCATAAAAACTCTTCTCTGATGCTGTCTGTTGGCTCCTAACCCATATCTAAAGCTGAATTGAGGACAGCGTCTCCTGACACCGGTGTTGTAGGGGTGTGAGATGGAATGTAGTCCTATTGAGAACTGCCTGATTCATCTGACAGTCACTAATGGTGACTGAAGACGCCACGTTTCCAGCCTAATGACAATTGAACGTCCGTCCGATACAATCTCACATTCTGGCGGGATTTGCCAGAAAAAGGATCTGTCTGGTTGATGTATGCTAACTCTGAGCTTGTCTATTTGTGTCTGTGTGTGTGTGTGTGTGTGTGTGTGTGTCTGTTCATCTGAAAACTCTCTGTAATATCCACAGGGATGGTTGGCTCTGATTCCGGCTCTGCTAGATCAATGCATTCCACTGTGTGTGCGTGAGTTTGGTGAGTGTGCCCGGTGTGTGTGTGTGTGTGTGCGCGTGTGTGTATGTGTGTGTGTGTAAGTCTTTGTTGCTTGTTTTGTCTTGGCGGTCCTCTGCATTAGTCTTCCAGACAGGTCTCTGGGCCCAGTGGAAAACAGAGACGCCTGGGCTGGGACTCTCTTCTGTTAATACATCACTACGGCAACAACACACCACACCCCTCAGGGCAGAGGCTTTTGGAGCATTGTCTGGCCTGGTTCTAGCACAGGTTTGGCCCTGGTGTGGCACAGGTTTGGCCCTGATGTGGCACGGGTTTGGCCCTGGTGTGGCACGGGTTTGGCCTTGAGGGCTGTACTACGATGTGAGGAACTGGCTAACCCGGGTAACTTCGGCCGTGATGTGGCACAGGTCCGGTCCTGATCTGGTACTGGACTAGTGGATCAGCACCAGGACCAGCTGCTGCCTGGGCAGACCCATAGCTCTGAACCGCCTCACAGTCAAGGCTCTGACTCACACACACACACACACATTAGAGTGCGGTTCGGGCCGCAAATTTCTATCCGAACCCGGCCCGCGTCCGACAGAGTTGCATCCGAACGCGACCCGAACCCGACAGGCATTTTCATTTTTATGTCCGAACCCGACCCGAGCCCGACGCAGATGATGCCTCAGTTATTGCCATGCTAGTGATTAAACGTTCACGTTTGTGGATAGCCTGTCTTTAGCCCATTAAACGGAGCAAACAACAAAAGGAGTTCAAATGTCTACAGAATCAGATGAGCCTGGACACACGCAGGTCACACGAAAAGTCTTGAAATGAACTGCAACAGTCTTTGAAACAGTCACTGATCCATATGCAACATCAATGTTAATTAGGACAACTGAAGGAAATCCTCCTCCAATTGAACGAGACGACCTTATAACGGTAGCCTATGGCTTTACCATAGCCTACCCTTGTGGCAGCAAATTTAATTTGCACATTGTGTATAGCGTAGTCGACGATTCCAGGTGAATTCCCTGCTACTTCATTGCTTGGCTATATCATTGCTTGGCTATATCATTGCTTGGCTATATCATTGCTTGCTTGCTACTTTTTTTTTTGACGTCACCCTGCACGGGCCGCCTGAAATGCACATGCGTTGTCACGGCTACATCGTGTAACAACAAATCTGGTATACAGCTGTTATTTTTTACATTTTATTTTATTCTCAAAAACCAAACATTTGCATCATGTGAAGCAGACCAACATAATAACCTATTTTAAATGTAACGCTTGCCATGCATATTGCCCCCATGCGTCCGAACCTGAACTGAACCCGACTATAATTTCTAAATATTTGACCGAATCTGACCCGACACGTCGGGTCCCGTTGGTCCCATCGGGCTCGGGTCGGGTAGCCACACTCTAACACACATACACACACAATCACGCACACACACATACACACACAACTGCACACACACATATACTGTACACACACACACACACACACACACACACTGTTACGACTCCCAAAAAAAGGCAGCAAACAAAGTGAGGTAGGTGATGCGTTAAGATACAAACCAATAGATAAGATACAAACCAATAGATGCGTTAAGATACAAACAAGATCCAAGTGTGTTGATTGTCCAAATCTCAAAATTGGAAATGAGTCTCCTGAAAGAAACGACGCAGCCGTTAGGACTCTTGGAGACACCTGTGCAGAGAGTCTCATCAGCCATTAGCACCGCCTCCAAACACACCTGAGCCCAAACAAGAGGAGAACGTGACAGGAGAACAGAAAACATGTCCAGTGGGCCGTCACACACACACACACACACACACACACACACACACACACACACACATAGTCTCTCTAAGACCAGAGAAATTGGAGAAATTGGTCTTTGTCTCTCTCTCTCTCTTTGTCACACACACACCTTAGTGCCCGAGGCTGCAGCATATCTGGCCAGGGTAAAGTGTGGATCCATTAAACAGCCTGATGGTGCCTTCATCTGTTGTCCAGGGAACACGCACACGCACACAGACACACACTTATCCCTGACACAGTCATCCGTTGTCCCGTGAAATACTCTCTTACCTCTTAACACACTCAATGACACATAAACAGATATAAGTACACACACACATCAGAACACACACACACTCAGACATACACACACACACACACACACACACAGATTAGTCAACCAGGCTCCAGTTCACTGCTCACTTAACCACAAGCCCATGGCCATGTGCAAGTGGCTTGGGGGAGCAGAGGATAGTGTGTGTGTGTGTGTGTGTTTGCTCGCTCAAGAGGAGCAGACTCATCCCTTCTCTTCATCACTTCATCTGTTCCTCTTTGCCGTGGACACACACACACACCTCATTACACAGAAGGTCTGGGCAGGGAGGGGCTGCCGTCGAGAGGGTTGTGGGGGTGTGTGTGACTGTGTGTGTGTGCTTGTGTTTGTGATTTAGCCTGTGGTGAGGGGGTAAGTATTGCATTCTGTAATCATACTTCCTGAGCTCTAGTGTGTGTGTGTGTGTGTGTGTGTGTGTGTGTGTGTGTGTGTGTCAGTACTGCCCTTCATTGCCAAATTGAGTATGGTCTGACATTCATGAAGAGCAGAATAGGTCTATATATGGATAGAAGGATAGGTCTCTGTATGTGTGTGTGTATGTGTGTGTGTGTGTGTGTGTAGATAGATAGATAGATAGATACTTTATTGATCCCCAGGGGAAATTCAAGAAATGTGTGTGTGTGTGTGTGTGTGTGTATGTGCGTGTGTGTGTGTTCTTACTGGCATACTGACACTGCTGACTGATGTGTATTGGATGCTGTGTGTGGGAGGGCATTGTGGTGGTGGTTATGTGATCTTCAGGTCTCAGAGCTCAGGGGGTCAGAGAAGGCTTTTAAGAGCTTGGTCTGTGTGTGTGTGTGTGTGTGGTGGTTTCTCAGAGGGTTAGAGAAGGACTTTAAGAGCTTGTTAAAGGTCTCATGGGAGGGTGTATTCACACACACACACACAGACACACAAACATACTCCATCAAGTCTTTAATCATACCCTGAAGTCTTCACACATACACACACACACACACAGAGAGAGAGAGAGAGAGACACTCACACACACACTTTAAATTCACACTCTCAGGTTTTACAAGTTCAGGATGAAGGGTACTTTTAGGCCAATTAAGTACACTTGTCTCACTCCTGTCCTAAAATGTTTAGATGCTTTTTAGCTGAAGTGATTAAGAGAGTGGCTGATTCACACAGACACACACACACACACACACACACACTTGGTCCACGGTATCTGTGCCGAGTCTGACCTACATTGTACAGGGATCAGAGGATGAGAGGGTTGAGCAAAATGGCAAATAAAGGCAAACATTCACTAACAATCTCAAACAGCTTTTTCATATGCCTGTTCACTACAAACATTTGAAGACACACACACATACTTGTCGTAGTTTTCAGCAAACAAACACTGGACACTGGACTAAGATTCACTGGTTACACTTAACAATTTGGAATTTGTACACTTAAGGAGAAATCAGGCGTTGTTCGTGAGTCCCCATGTTCATGGCCTCAGCTGTTGACTGTAGCAACTTGAGCTGGTAAAACCCTTTTCTCTTTTTTTTCCGTAGGCCTACCGACAGTAGTTGGTACTCTGTGGAAAAATTGCCAGATTTTTTCTGTAAACAATTTGGATTTTTTGCTCCCCAACATTTTTTTCAATTTAATTTAATGCTATGTTTACACGTGGCCGGCTATTTTCATAAACAAACATTTCACCCTCTCGGTTTTCAAAAATAACATCGTGCACACCTGTCAGTTTTCTTTACACTAACCCGGGTATATGCCTTCAAGAGCATACCTGTACAAGGCAGTGTACCGAGAAGCTCAAGCCCATGTTAGCCAATCAGAATCCCAAAAATATCAACAACAGCAACGAATCACTTCCTCTTTCTCTTTTGAACTGACTAAAAATCTCCGCCTTATCACATAAATCTCCATTTGTACCTGTTTAGATGCAAAACCTAACCTCCGTTTGCGTCTAAATGACGGGGTCAAACGCAGAAAAACATCACCGGTTGCATCGTTTTTGTTGTCGTCTAAAACTTGCCTAGAAACTTGATTGAAAAACATGTTTGCCTCTGTTTGCTCTGTTTTGCCCCTATGATGGGTCCTGATCCCACTCTAACACCCACCACCTCTCCTTCCTCTTCCTCCTCTGCCTCCTCCAGCATCGCAGGTCACACGGAGCCCTACACTAAGCTGTGCTGTAAGGGCTTCTGCATCGACATCCTGAAGAAGCTCTCCCGCACCATCAAGTTCTCCTACGACCTCTACCTGGTCACCAACGGAAAACACGGGAAATTGGTGCGAGGGGTCTGGAATGGCATGATTGGAGAGGTGAGCTCTCTCTCTCTCTCTCTATCTCTCTCTCTCTCTCCTTTGGTTTTTCTCTCTCACACATACACACACACATACCTTAATCACACACACACACACACGCACACACAAGCACAGTCATGCATATATACAGACATACGCGCAAGGAGAGAGCACACTCAAGGATACAAGACACCCACACATATTCACAATAATGCCGACGCAAACGGTAGTAACTGCATCGAATAACAACGTGGATTTCGGTGCCTCATTTCGGTGCTTAAATAGCGTATTTTTATTTTATTTTTTCATACGAGGCATCACTGCATGTCATGCACCATCTCTAACGTCTTTACATTACATTACATTACATTACATTACATTTGGCTGACGCTTTTTTAACCAAAGCGACTAACAACATGGTAAACAGTAAGTTTTAGAACAATTCTCACAATTTTAGGACAGTTCAAACGACAGTAAGAATAAGTGCGTCGGTGAGTGCTGTATTTTAACAGTTACTTGTCAGTTTAACGGCTGGTGAGTGCTAGGATCAGTAAGACTTGTTGTAAGTGTTGCTATGAGAGTAGATGTTCTCTTTAAAAGTGGAAAAGGATGTCCCTGCCCTTGTAGGAACTGGCAGTGTGTTCCACCAACGAGGAACAACAGATGAGAAAAGTTTGGATTGGCTTGAGCGTGCGGTGGTAGAGCTAGGCGTGGATTCGTCAGAGGGCGCAGCGGTCTGGAGGTAGTGTAAGTCTGTATGAGGGCATTCAAGTAGGTGGGAGCAGAACCGGAGACTACTTTGTAGGCAAGCGTTAGAGACTTGAATTTGATGCAGGCTGCCATAGGTAGCCAGTGTAGCTGGATGAGCAGCGGGGTAACATGTGCCCTTTTGGGTTGGTTGTAGACCAGGCGCGCCGCCACGTTCTGGATCATCTGAAGTGGTTTCACTGCGCGCAGGCTGGGAGACCTGTCAGGAGGGCATTGCAGTAGTCGAGTCGTGAGATGACTATTGCCTGAACCAGAAGTTGGGTAGCATCTTGAGTCAAGTAAGTCCTGATTTTCCATTATGTTGTAGAGTGCGAAAGCGGCATGACCGGGCGACTGAGGCAACATGATCTGAGAAGTTTAGTTGGTTGTCGAGAACAACTCCTAGATTTCTTGCAGTCCTGGTCGGTGAAACAGACAGGGAGTCAAATTTGATGTTGATGTCGTGGTGTATGGTAGGTTTAGCTGGGATGACCAGCAGTTCAGTCTTTGAGAGGTTCAGCTGGAGGTGGTGTGCCTTCATCCATGTAGCTATGTCTGAAAGGCAATCCGAGATCCGTGCTGAAACCAGGGGGTCATCAGGTGGAAAGGACAGATAGAGCTGTGTGTCGTCTGCATAGCAGTGGTATGAGAAGCCGTGCGAACGGATAATCTGTCCCAAGGAGGTGGTGTAGATAGCAAAGAGGAGGGGGCCCAGCACTGAGCCCTGGGGGACCCCTGTGGTGAGATGGTGAGGTGCAGATAGTTGACCGAGCCATCTTGCTCTGATAGCAACACATCCAGATACAGTTAGCTAACATAAACACTGGATGCACCACATAGGCGAGTGGACAGCTTGCGTGAGCCCAAGTAGCTTACTTAAGCGATATCACAAGCTCCTGTCAAAATCTAGCAGTGGGCCTAACTACACACAAGCAAAAGGCTATGAAACAACATCAACAGTAGCCTATAGTTACACAATATCTTTGCTACTGCGCTAACTGGCATTTATTTGAAATGTTATCAGCAAAGTTGTAAGGTGAAAACTTTATTTCACGGTGTGTTCTAAACAACATAATGGCATGATATTAATCTTTCATGTGCATCAGGCCCATATAGCATCACAATGAATATGAAGATCATGTTAAAAGTTAGCTGACAAAAACATAAATATGTAGGTTACATACCTGATGTCACTGAGCTGTCAAAGAGGCTATGAAACCATCAGCAAATTGAATATAACAGTTCATGTTCAAATTTGTCTTATCAATAAAAAAAAGCAATTCATGCTTTAGACCATTTTAATTTAAAACATTTTAAAAACAAAGTACCGGTTCAGGCACCGTTTCGGCACCGGCACCGTTTTAAAAGTATTGATTTAGCACCGGTATCGGATAAAACCCAAACGATACCCAACCCTAGACCTACCCCTTTTATTTTTAGGATCAGTCAGCCCTTCCCTCATCGGGCTCAGTTTAGCTTCCAAAGCAGCTGCTGTCTCTTCATATTGACTTGAATGAATGGAAGCAACATTCATAAATGGCAAATGCTTGATAATTACTCTGAGCAGTTGCCAAGTTCTAGCTCCAAGTGCAGGCCACATAAAAGTGAGATGCTTGATAATCATTTCTAGCTGTGACTACCCGCCTTTCCCCCCGAGCACTTAGAGTGACTCGGCAGTTCAGGACCTCTTCACTTAGAGTGACTCGGCAGTTCAGTGACTCGGCAGTTCAGGACTTCTTCACTTAGAGTGACTCGGCAGTTTAGGACATCTTCACTTAGAGTGACTCGGCAGTTTAGGACATCTTCACTTAGAGTGACTCGGCAGTTTAGGACATCTTCACTTAGAGTGACTCGGCAGTTCAGTGACTCGGCAGTTCAGGACCTCTTCACTTAGAGTGACTCGGCAGTTCAGGACTTCTTCACTTAGAGTGACTCGGCAGTTTAGGCCATCTTCACCCACTTCTTCCTGCCTGCCCGCCTGCTGAGTGGAAGGGCTCTCATCTGATTGGTTAGGAGTGTCTCACAGCTGGCCCCAAAGGCAGCAGTCACTTTGTGTATGTGTGTAAAAGAGTGTGTGTGAATGTGAGTGTCTGTGTGTGAGAGAGAGAGAGAAAGAGGGAGAGAGGGAGAGAGAGAGAGAGAAAGAGGGAGAGAGGGAGAGAGAGAGAGAGAGATCCAAAGGCGCAGCTGACAAAAACAGCTCCAGGCTCAGAGAGGGCTCTTCAGAATTCAGATGCCCGCAGAAAGAAACACACATACCGTGAGCCAGACACCCACATGTGCACGCACGCACACACACACACATACACATACACGCACGCACGCACACACACACACACACACATACACGCATGCACGCACACACATGCACACACACACATACACACACACACATACACGCATGCACACACGCACACACACACGCACACACACTAAAGCACTAATTTTCACTTATGGAAACGCCACTGGGGCATTGCATGCTTCAAAAGGACACAGAACATTTAGAGCATGTTTATGTTTGCCTGGGAATGAACCTTTTTAGAGCATTTTCATGTATGTCTGAGAGTGAACTTCTTGCCTTCTTGCCATCTTGTAACACCTCTAGCAGTAGCCATGGAAACAACCTCTCGGCTCATGCAAGGTGCTCAGTGGTGTGGTTTTGCCATGATAGGCAACTTGAGGATCCACTTAGAACATACTGACTCTTTTCAGACTCGTTTTGAATCGCCTTTGACTGCTCAGGGTGGCTGCCAACAGGCATACTGTAGGCTACTCAAACATGTCCTAAAACAACCCTTAACGTTCGTTTTCAAAACTGTGCAACTCACCGAGTGGTTCGTGGAGTTCAAAAAAAAAAGGGACTCAAAGTGCTAAATACCGGAATTTTCCTTTTAATTGAAATGATCACTTCTTGTCTCAGGTGTTCTATAAGCGGGCAGACATGGCCATCGGTTCCCTCACCATAAACGAGGAGCGCTCCGAGATCATCGACTTCTCCGTGCCCTTCGTGGAGACGGGCATCAGTGTGATGGTTGCCCGTAGCAACGGAACAGTGTCCCCGTCTGCTTTCCTTGGTGAGAGACTTGCCTTTCCTCTCTGTCACCATGGTTCCCACAACCCTGACATCCAGTAGTTCACACATGGTTTCACACAATGTTTACTAAATTTATGGCTTAATAGTAATATAAGTAAGTAAGTAAAATGTATTTATAAAGCACATGCAAACATAGATTTTACTGACTAAAGTGCTGTACAAAATGAAAAAATATATTTTGTCATATCATGTAGGCTAATTTTGATAAAAAGACAAATCTGAACATAATTTATCCATTTCAAACATTAGATTACATAACCTAGAGATTAGCGATTAGAGATGAGATTAGTGTTTCCTCACGTAAGACATGGTTACAACCTGTTTATAACATGGTTATATCAGTGTTATGAGTGCGTGCCAGTGTAACGGTGTAGTCTTCTCTGTGTCTCTCAGAGCCCTACAGTCCGGCAGTGTGGGTGATGATGTTCGTCATGTGCCTGACCGTTGTGGCCATCACTGTCTACGTCTTCGAGTACTTCAGTCCTGTGGGCTACAACCGCAGCCTTGTCAGTGCCAAAGGTGAGGAAGATACGCACACACACACACACACACACACACACACACACACACACACACACACACACACACACACACACACATACACACACACCTCCCTTTAACAAGCTCCTTCCTCTCCTTTATCTGGAAGATTCTGTGGGTAGTGCTCCGGCTGGGCTGGCTTAATCAATCTGCATATAGCCCTGTGACAGCCGCAACCAGCTGAAAAGGTCCTTTCCCCCATTTTAATTAATGTTTGTCGCTTAACTAATTTGACTCAAATTGATGGCCTGGTCTCTGTTTCCCTGTCTGTGACCCAGTGGAAAGCCAATAGTGGCGTTATGGTGTGTGTGTGGGGGGGGCGTCATTTAGGTCGTGCAGGCAGGACAAAATAGCAGACCTGGGTGCACGCTTTGAAATAGGCTTTGTAGCTCATTTGGAGAAGACTCAATACATCTTATTCTGCTGCCACTGAATTTAATAGAGCCCATTTCCAAGAGTGCGTCTACAAGCAGCATCATTATGACAGTCCATAAGAAACACAATCACAAGAGGTGAGGGGTGTTATTGAAAGACATATTACACACACTTGAAATGCTATAGCGGCCTCGCTAGTTAAAGGTTACCGCTAATAAACCAGTTCTGTGGTCGAATAGGGCAGCTGTTCTTTTCTACTAAGTGTGAGCACGCTGTGTGTGTGTGTGTGTGTGTGTGTCTGTGTCTGTGTGTGTGTGTGTGTGTCTGTGTGTGTGTGTGTGTGTGTGTGTGTGTGTGTGTGTGTGTGCGGGTGTGTGTCTGTGTGTGTGTGTGTGTGTGTTTGTGTTTGTGTGTTGAGCTCAAAAATTGCAACCATTCCAGCTCCGTGTTAGTAAGACTGCCAAGTCCACCAGACTCCAAGCCAGGTCTGGAATGCAGCCTGCATCAGAACACAGTTCCTTCCAGAATCCTGGGTCTGAACTGCAGAGCCTGCTCCCTGATTGGGTCAAAACCAGAGGTCTCGACTGGATCAGTACCAGACTGGACCTGAACAGAGTCCAGGGGTCTAAACTCCAGCGCCTGCTGCCAACTGGGTCAGAATCAGAGATCTCGACTGGGTCAGAACCTGAGTTCTCAACTGGATTAGAACCAGAAGTTCCCGACTGGGTCAGAACCTGAGTTCCCAACTGGGTTAGAACCTGAACCAACTGGATTGAATAAACCTCTTCTGACTGGGCCTAAACCAGACACTGACCTCCTGCTCATGAACACCGCGTCTCCACTCGGCATCACAGTCTAGATCAGATGAGGCTGTTTCTTTTGTCACTGCCTGTAGACAGAAATAAACCAACACACAACACACAGATACACACAGATACACACTCACATGGCATCTATTCTTCATCGGCCTCCCACGCACTACACTTATGGCCGGTTCTGGATCTACACAGGGTCAGCAAGCTGCATGACCAAAAGAACAAAAAGAGTGTTTTTCTCCTCTCCATGGTAGTAGTACGGAATATTACCCATGGAACCCATATATTGATAAATGACACTGTATTTGTGCAGTATATGACTGTGAGTAATAAAAGTATCTGCTAAGTGGACACATGAAAATAATTTATATACAGGATAATGT
>NC_063194.1:28725626-28735626 GCF_017589495.1 Alosa alosa
AGCCTCAGGGCACGTGGGGAGTGTTTGCCCGAGAACAGGAGAGGAGAGGAGAGGAGCGGAGAGGAGAGGAGAGAACAGGAGAGGAGAGGAGAGGAGAGGAGAGGACAGGAGCGGAGAGGACAAGAGAGGAGAGGACAGGGCAGGAGAGGACAGGAGAGGAGAGAACAGGAGAGAAGAGGAGAGGACAGGAGAGGAGAGGAGAGAACAGGAGAGGAGAGGAGAGGAGAGGACAGGAAAGGACAGGAGAGGAGAGGAGAGGAGAGGTAGAGCAATGAGAAGGGGAGAGGAGGATGAGGGAAAAACACAAAAGGAAGAGTAATGAGGAGAAAGCAGCTTTACAGACATACATACACACACACACACACACAAACATGTGCACACATACACACACAGAGGAATGGTGAAAGCAGCTTTACAGACACCCATACACACACACACACACACAGAAACGGTGAAAGCAGATTTACATACTTACACATGTCTTCCCCTACTCTCTCTCTCTCTTTCTCTGTCTCCCCTATACTCTCTCTCTCTACCCTACTCTCTCTCTCTCTCTCTCTTTCTCGGTCTCCCCTATACTCTCTCTCTCTACCCTACTCTCTCTCTCTCTCTCTCTGTCTCCCCTATACTCTCTCTCTCTACCCTACTCTCTCTCACCCCCTCTCTCTCATCTTTCTTGTCTCCCCCTATCTCTGCCTTCTCTCTCTCTCTACCCTCTCTCTCTCTCTACCCTACTCTCTCTCTCTCTCTTTCTCTGTCTCCCCTATACTCTCTCTCTCTACCCTACTCTCTCTCTCTCTCTCTCTGTTCTCTAATCATCTCCCCGTGGCTGTGTTGTGCCCCCCAGTTCCAGAAGCCTCAGGAGCATTACCCCCCATTCCGCTTTGGCACCGTGCCCAACGGGAGCACCGAGCGCAACATCCGCAGCAACTACCCCGACATGCACACACACATGATGAAGTACAACCAGAAGGGCGTGGAGGAAGCGCTCAACAGCCTTAAGACAGGGTGAGCACACACTCACACACACACACACACACACACACACACACACACACACACACAATGAAGTACAACCAGAAGGTCATGGAGGAAGCGCTCAACAGCCTTAAGACAGGGTGAGCATACACTCACACATACACACACACACACACACACACACAATGAAGTACAACCAGAAGGTCGTGGAGGAAGCGCTCAACAGCCTTAAGACAGGGTGAGCATACACTCACACACACACACACACACACACACACACACACACACACACACATACACACACACACACAATGAAGTGCAACCAGAAGGTGTCCAGGAAGCATTCAACAATCTTGAAACAGGGCGTGGAGGAAGCACTCAACAGCCTTAAGTCGGGATGAACACACACACACACACACACACACACACACACACACACACACACACACACACACACACACACACACACACACACACACACACACACACACAATGAAGTGCAACCAGAAGGTGTCCAGGAAGCATTCAACAATCTTGAAACAGGGCGTGGAGGAAGCACTCAACAGCCTTAAGTCGGGATGAACACACACACACACACACACACACACACACACACACACACACACACACACACACACACACACACAAACACACACACACACACACAGACACACAGGAGTTATATTATCATAGTCTGAATTTCCCTCATCATGCCTCAATGCTTATCTAATCTATACTCAGTCAAGGCCCTGTAATAAGCTCAGCCATTCCCCATATAGTCCCCATACGTTGCAGTGCAGTAACTTATTCTTTTCAGGTAATGATGACATTATGCTTTGAGAAATATAATATTAAAAACTACTTCATACATCATTCTTCTTCGAGCATATTTTAGCTGAGGTCCTAGCCTGAGTTATATGCTCTAGCTAGCACATTTTTCAGGCTGGCAGCATGGTTATGACACAGAATGTAACTAGATGTACCACATAGCGGTACAAAATATGACCGCCGCTCAGTCCTGTACATCCGCTCGCTAAAAATAAATCACACTTCAATTTGTTCCATCTTTTACTCCATCCCCACTTGAAACTTTTTTGTGTATGCTTGTTTGGCATGCCTGAGTGTGTGTAAAAGGCTGCACAGAAAGTAGCCTACTGGTGCTGAAAAGGTGAATAGATTGTAGAATAGCCAAAGAAGATGTAGCATTGTTATAAAACCTTTAAAATCTCAATAAACAATCACAAGTAGGGCAGTTCATCACAGTTCATCCATTGCAACTGGATTGATGAAAGGTCACTTACACCTGTAGGCTACATTGTATTTGGGAAAAGCAAAAGGTATCAGCATAATGTTATTTATTTATTTATTTATTTATTTATTTATTTAAAACAAAAACATCTGTCAGTTCCGCGTCGCTTTCAACAGCTATCAAAAACAAAGGTCATTTTGGATGGATGGATTTTTTTGTGAATGTTTCTTCTTCTACATAAGATTTTAGTCATCTTTAGTTCATGTGATACTTTATTGTCAATGCACAAATTAAGTAACAGTAGTCTGAAACGTTATTGTTAATGCACAAATTAAGTAACAGTAGTCTGAAACGAAATGCTGTTTTACATCTAACCAGTGGTGCAAATAACTGACATGTCCAAATGGGCCTTGATGAAATGCGTCGCTAGACTGTTCATACACATTTTAACAGGCCAAAGTTGAAGAGCTGTTGTCCGTTATTGTTCGTGCAAATATAGGCTGATTCATGTTCCCTTGCATTGTGTAACTGAGGTCCATGGCTAGTCTGGCTTTCACCAGACCAAGCTCAATCTTTTAAGAAATCAAAAAATAAATAGCGGGCAGATCAGGCTGGGTTCACCCAGCCTAGTCCATAGGCACCCGATATCTCAATTTTCCGATTGAGATATACACGCTCTGGCTATTCTAAATGCAAAAATGCATCAGGGAGTTATGACAAAACTGTAACTAACAAACTAGATCCTAATAGAAAGCAGTTAGCTTCCCTAAGCTACAGGTAGGCCTATTGACAACATAAATTGTCAATAGGCTATGCTGGCTTACACAAATAAAATCTCCTTTGAAACCAATGGCTTACTTTACAGTATCAAGCGGACTTAAATTGCCATATCGCGGCTTAAAAGTTGTAATAAAATCCACGCAGCTCCATGAGTCAAGGAAAGTGCGAATGAAGTAGCCACTTCTAAATGGGACCCACTTAGGGCGATTTATTGCATTTGCGATAATATCGCGATATGATGAAACACGATTTTCAAACCGCAAAGGCTGCGATTTGTAATATGTGACGCCACCAAAACGCGATTTATACTGGCTTGCTTTGCCGACGCCACCAATCACTCTTCACACCCACCACTGAAGAAGCAAAAAACGTAAACAAGAGGACCAGCTAACAGTGTCAAGAAAGGTCTGATCAGTAGAGCTACTTTGGTTAAAAATAAACCTTTTCATTACCTTTTGCTCAAACCTGCCATGTCCCTGGTTCTAGTTCATAATTCCCCTGTGCTGCTACTCTGGCTGGTAACTTCATTCACTTGTCCAGCTGACGATTAAAACTCCACGACTGTTTAGGCTGCACAGCAGCCATTCACCTGTGCACTGGGGACTTTGTTTACTGGAGTACAATGACAGTGGGGGCATTTGCGATATCCAAGGGGGTTGGCGGCGCAAACATTTCATCTCACAGGTAATGCATTGATGCATAATGTTATCCGCAAGTAGTTGACACAGCTAACCACCCAAAACCCAGCTGTTCTAACATTAGCTTACCAGCTAAGGCTCTAGGCTACATACATGCTGCTAACTGCTGATAACTTTGCCTGTTTAAAGAGTTTTGTCTCCGCGATTGGCTTTGTTGTGATATGAACAAACTGGTTAATTTGCATGCATGCGTATTGCGCTGCGGTGTTGATGATGCTAACCTTTAGTTAACACCGAGCAGAACAGTCATTTGGCCGCATTTATTTCCGCTGCAACAATCTACAGTAGTTTGTTCCGATTTACGTGCAAGTAGCCTACAGAGGAGAGGAGCGGGCGGGTGTGTGTGTGTCCACTAGATGGCGCATCGTTGCAGTGAGACGTAATTTTGTTGGAAGTTAAAAGTGGGTTGGAAAAACAATTGACGCTCACTTGCTAGCATGCTCAACACACAGCTGGCGCCCCCTCCAGTCCGCTGTGTGACCTTTAACCCTTCTGCCCACTGCTCACAGGAAGCTGGACGCGTTCATCTACGACGCGGCAGTGCTGAACTACATGGCGGGGAAGGACGAGGGCTGCAAGCTGGTCACCATCGGCTCTGGAAAGGTGTTTGCCACCACGGGATACGGCATCGCGCTCCAGAAGGAGTCGCGCTGGAAACGACCCATCGACCTTGCCCTGCTGCAATTCCTTGGTGATGGTAATCCATACGTGGGGTTTGGTGTGTATGTGTAGTGGGGGGGGACTCCTTCAACATCACGTGTGTGTGTGTGTGTGTGTGTATTCTACCCATGCCATGCCCATACTGTGTCCATGTGATAATCCCTGTTGGAGTTCATTACACTGGACACATGTGTTTCCTCATTCACTGGTGTCAAAATAGACTAGTTAGTTTCAAAATAGTGTGTGTTTGTGTGAACATAACAAATATTCATTGTTACACAGTCGGTGTGTGGGTGTCGTAATGTCCATGCAGATGTTTGCATTGGGGCTGGTAATGTTAATGTGTGTGAGTGTGTGTGTGTGTGTGTGTGTGTGTGTGTGTACGTGTGTGTGTGCGTGCGTAGTGTCCAGGTGACACCCAGCGCCTGGAGACGGTGTGGCTATCGGGCATTTGTCAGAATGAGAAGAACGAGGTGATGAGCTCCAAGCTGGACATCGACAACATGGCGGGCGTGTTCTACATGCTGCTGGTGGCCATGGGGCTCAGCCTGCTGGTGTTCGCCTGGGAGCACCTCGTCTACTGGAAGCTGCGCCACTCCATCCAGCAGTCCACGCACCTGGACTTCCTCCTTGGCATCAGCAGGGTACAGGCACACACACACAGACACATACACACACACACACAAACACATTCAGTACACACACACACACACACACACACACACACACACACACACACACACACACACACACACACACAGACACACACACACACACACACTTACACACACACACACACACACACACACACACACACACACACACACACACACACACACAGACACACACACAGACACACACAGACACACACACACAGAGACACACACACATACACATACACATACACATACACATACACGCATTTAGTAGTCTCTGCACCTGGATTGATCGCCATCAGCAGGGTGAGCACATGGTCACAGACGGTCATACATGCAAACACACACACACACACACACACACACACACACACACACACACACACACACACACACACACACACACACACACACACACATGCCCATGTTCTAGTCCTAACCTTTTTAAGTATTTTCTGTCACTCTTACTGCTGTAATAGAAAACTGTAAAGCTAGTTTTCAATCATGACTAAGGAGTCATTAGTACTGTAAAACTGTAAAGCTAGTTTTCAATCATGACTAAGGAGTCATTAGATGACACCATTTTGTCCCTGGGCTGTAGAGAGAAAGCAATCAGTCTCTATGTTAAATTAATGTCAGTCTATTGTCACCATGTCAGAACCTCTTTGTCACTGGAGGACACTGATATGGTCATTTACTCTGACCCTTGGGACTCTGGTTGACTTTTTTTACCCTGACTAATGCTCTAAGATATTCTCTCTCTCTTGCTCTCTCACACACCTACACACACACACACACACACACACACACACACACACACACACACACACGTCTGAGGAGACCCTGTGCCCTTGTTTCAAAGTGACCTGAAGGCTTCTCTGTGACATACATTTAAAGTTAAATTTAAATATTGAAACATTTAAACATTTCCCAGTTCAAATGACCTTCAGTGGTCTTTTCTGCAGGGCTGTTTTTAAAAAAAAAGTGGGAAATATTTTTAAAGTTTTACAGTCTTTTTAATTCTACATGTGTAGTCTTATTCCAATCGTTCTACTGCCACAAAGTTTTATTCATGTGTGCAGCAGACCCCCACCAGATCAGTGACTCATGCCTGTGTCACATCCTCCCTCCATGGGCTCTTGATGGGGAGAATAGTCCATGATTGGCTAATTCACAAGTAAATTGGTCCAGTGATGGTCATCTTTATTGGAAAAGGGTATTTTGTTTGCTGTTTCACTGGACATGAGAAAAGCAATCAAGAGAACAGTGTCTTCTGATGAGATTGTGGTAGATGTCCAGCTCCCGTCGTTAAGAGGAACAATCGGACTGGAATAGAAATGTTTTATTGAATGTTGGTAAATTCACTCAGCGTGGTTATAGTGATAAATGTTTCTGACGTAAGGCTAAGTTTTATGTACAGAACAGAAGCAAACTCATCAGGGCTGCAAAAAAAAATAGTTTGAACTTTGCCAATTAATCATGACTGGGCTCGCCCAGAGATAAAGTCTTCCAGCCTCTTTGCCAAATTACTGCAATTAACTGCATCATTAACTTTAACTAACAAAATCTGGCAGTTTGGAGAGTACAATCATGGTGTTTGTTTCCCCCATTTCCTCAAGAAGGGGATGAGAAGTTATAAATTACTACCCAGGAGCTTCAAATCCTGAATCTTGATTTGTTTTTTTTTTTAAAAGACATGTCTCTTTTCCGTTTGTCCTCTCAGGGTGTGTACAGCTGTTTCAACGGAGTGGAGGATCTTGGAAAGCCAGGGGGCCTGCAGAACCCGGACATAACGACCAACTACGCCCAGGCCAACATGCTGAAGATGCTGCAGACTGCCAAGGACATCGTCTCGTCCACCAAGGTGGAGAATTCCCTGGACAACGCCACCAAGACCATCGAGAACTGGAGTCGCTATGGCGGCAGCTTACCGGCGAGGATGCCACAGGTAACCGCCACCAGCGCCACGGAAACGCTGCCGGGCCACTTCTCTTACATTGGCAACGTCCCCGAGCACCACGCGCCCCTCCTGTCGTGCCCCCCCACGCCCCCGCACCCGCTCCAGTACAGCGACGCCCTGGCGGCACCCCAGGCGCGAATGGTGGCGCGACCCACGCCGCGCTTACACGCTGTTCGGCGCCAACGCCATCTAACGCCATCTACCGTGGTGCCCGTGTCCAGCCTCAGCCTCAGCACGCCGCACCTGGCCGTGCCACCGCCCACGCTCAACGGCACCCCCTACAACGCCTACGGGGAGCTGCAGGTGCCGGACATCTACGCGGAGCACCGCGCGGTGGAATCTGCGGTGGGCGTGTGCGTGCGGCCGGCCGAGAGCCAGCGGCGGAAGAAGCGCTCCCGGAGCCACGCGCTGGACGCTCTGGACCTGCGCCGCTGCCCGGAGTACGCCGAGCCGCCGCCCGTGTGTGTGTACGGGAAGAGCCCCGCGCTGGCGGCCGGAGGCGGCGCGGGCAGCTGCGACTCGTGCGCAGCGCGGGTGTACGGCGAGGCTGGCCCGGTCCCGGTGGGCCACGAGGACGTCCCGCTCATCAGCAAGCGCAAGGCCCACCGCCGGCCGTCCTTCCTGCGCGCCACCTGGGGGCCCGAGCGCGTGCGTCCCCCGCCCGCCGACAGGCTCTCGGTGCTGACCGCCACGCCGGCCGCGCGCCACGCCGACGTCCCTGACCTGTTCCCCTGCGTGGAGGTGTACGGCCGTGTGAGCGGCGGTGGCGCCGGACTCTGCTACCCGGCGCTGGACCCCCTGCGGCTCGCCTCCCGCAGCCACTCGCGCAAGAGCCAGAAGCTTCGCCACTCGCAGTCCACGCGGCTGCCCTCGTACCGCGAGGCACTGCTCACGCACGCCGACGCCGTGGGCGCCCGGCGCTCCGCCAGTCTGCTGCAGCGCACGCCCACCCGCTGCGGATTCCTCCACGACTCGCTGGCATGGTGTGCGCCGCTGCCCTACGGCCCCGTGGAGCTGTGCCACATCTTCCCGTGTATGGTGCCGCGGGCCGACAGCGTGTACGGGGGCTACCGCGCGCCACACACACTGCCCCACGCGCTGACCCACGAGGAGATGCTGGGTGGACGGGTGGGGGATGGGGAGCAGCCCATGGTCTGGGGAAGGATTTCTAGTTTGGAGTCAGAGGTGTGAGAGAGGACCCTTCACACACACACACACACACACACTCATTCACTTACTCTCTGTCTCTCTTACCCACCCACACACACAGACTGACTGACAGACCAGAAAAACTGCCTTTTTCAACAAAGCAAAAAAAAATTAAATACCCACAATTCACTGCAGTCTCCTCAGTGTAATAACAGGAGACGCCGTTCTCTCTGCGGTGGACGGTCTGGTGAGCAGCGGGTAGTACTGTCCCCTTCATGGCTCCCTGTCAGCGCCAAGCTGTTGGAAGGCTGGACTTTCTGCACACTCCAGGTGGACGAGTCCCATTCTGTCTCAGCGGAGACACACGAGGCTGCTCTACGTGTACATACAAGTACCCTCTCTGGGTCTTTGAAAGTGGATTTGGTATTCCTCCATGTAATCCCATGTGAAGTTGACTTTTACAAACTCTTTCAGACGTTCTGAAATATCTTGTGATGTTGTTTTTCTAACACCAGGGCTAGCTAACTGTGTTTATCTAAGAGTTATTCTACAGTGTCTTTCAGACACTTTGGGCCAGATGTACCAATGCTTTTGCGCCCACTTCAGGCGTATTTGTTTCGCAACGTGCGTGTAAAATCATTGCAAGGTATGTACAAACAGGCCGCAATGATGTAAAAGCGCAAACTGCCTGTTGCGGGAGCTGAAAGTGGCAGATTGCGTTTTAATGTCATGCATATGCATTCATGGGAGGATCCAGGGGAAAGTGGGAGTTTAGCATAAAAAGATGGGAGGGGAAGAGTAAAGAGTGCCTAGTTATGTATTCCGTGGTATGTACAAAGACTGCTCCTGAAAGCCCACGTCTATTCTGCGCCTAAATACTTCCGCCTTGTAAAAGCAGGTGTTAATCCAAATTGCAGTTCAATGCATCAATAACAGAACCTTTCAAAGACAACAGAATCGCTATTTAGAGCACCAGTTTTGTAAGTCTTTGTACTATCAAAAGCAACATTAACTTTTATTGGCCTTATTTTATTTTCACTTTCACGCCATTCACTTAAACTTTCCTACTTGCTAGATTTGACCAATCTTCCATAGCCTAATGCGGCACAAGTAGTTTGAGTAGAACTACTGATCTTCATTATCTCCTGCTTGTTGACATCTTATCATGTATGGTATTATTTCATGATCGCTAAACGCTTGATTCTTTTAATGTTGTCATCAGTTAACTTCATTCAACTGCGCTTGTATGTAGGCTCTGCCATTCAGTTGTGGACGCTCAGTGAAATTGGCGCTTATGGGCGGAGAAAGGCAGAGAAAGGCGCAGTTTACACTAAGGATTGAACGATTGATAAATACGACGGAAACTTGGGTCTGATAGCGCCAAGAATCTGCGGTTTGTCCATGACGCTGATAACGCTACGTTCACAAATGTACGTACATCTGGCCCTTTGTCTCTTACTCTCTCTCTCTCACACACACACACACACACACACACACACACACACACACACACACACATAAACATGCACACACACAGACACACACACACACACACACACACACACACACACACACACACACACACACACACATAAACATGCACACATAGATGCACACACACACACACACACACACACACACACACACACACACACACACACATAAACATGCACACATAGATGCACACACACACACACACACACACACACACACACACACACACACACATACACACACACACACACACACACACACACACATACACATAAACACACACACATAGACACACACACACACACACACATTATAAACACACACACACACACACACACACACACACACACACACACACACACACACACACACACAC
>NC_063194.1:28740626-28763126 GCF_017589495.1 Alosa alosa
CACACACACACACACACACACACACACACACACACACACACACACAAAGGTAGACAGACACTTAAACACACAGAGACCCTGCAAAGCTGCTCTTTATGACAGTTTGAGTTGAGTGGGCTCATCAAGAGGACAGGTCCCTCTCTGAAAGAGCTGTGTGTCCACACACACACACACACAGAGGGAGAGGATAGGTTTCCTTGTGACACCTTTGTCAGGAAGAGAAAAGGGAGAAGAGGTCTGTCTTCGTCATGGCACCATGGAGATCTCACGGTTAATTATTAAGATCCGCCAGTGTGTCCACAGGCTTGAGTGACAGCGAAGGGGGAGCGAGGGAATGTCCTTATCATCTCACACACTCAGTCACTCATACACACACACACACACACACACACACACACACACACACACACTTCTCAGGCTCATGTTACTCAGGTGATGTGACCAGTGATAAGTCAAGACAAGTAGGGGATGACTGTCAGGAGGTAGATGTTTCCGGCTCAGAGAGACCCTCTAGGGAAGTGATATATCATTGCATATCAATCAGATGCAATATCTATTCACAACCACATTGGAAATGGATGTGCAAAGTTCACATTGAAATAGATTTTGCCAATTAAAGTAAGCCCTAGTTAGACTGGCCCATCATTGAGACTAGGCCTTTGCTTTATGTAACAATTGCATCTGGGACATAAAGTACATAAAGTATAAAGTTAATATTGTTATATCAAGCTATAAGATACATGTATGTGGTGTTTACAGCACCTATTTGATATCTTTGGTAAAGCTGTAAGATAGGCTATGTGGTGTATGTGAGTGGTGTCTGTGAACAACTATTGAACTATTGCAATGTGTGTGTGTGTGTGTGTGTGTGTGTGTTGGGTGCCAGGCCCCATCTGAAACCTGTGGAGGTTGCCCCACTGCAACGAAACCCTGTAGCGGCGCCGGACGCAAATGCGAGCCGAGCCGAGGTGAGGTGGCCGCTTGCCTCGTCCTTGCAAGGTGACGGCCTCAGCGGTGGGCCCTGGCTAATAACGCCGCAGCAAATTAACAGCAGCAGGACACAGAGGACCCCGGCCGCCAGAGAGCGAGAGCGGAGCGGAGAGTGAGCGCGGGACAGCACACTTAGACCGGCTGCCAAGACAACCATCGCCTGGAAACAAACAGCCAACTAATTAAGAAGGCCCATGGCTCAGCCACCATACGGCCAGGATATCAACATATTCTCCGTTATGGACTTATTTAGGAAATAAATAAACAAACATATAAATATATAAATACATAAATAGACACACAAGCATCTGTTGATTGTGTTCATTACTACATAAATACATCAGATGTGTCAAAGCAGATTGTCGTGTTTGTTCTTTTGACTAATCCCTGGAGTATCTCTCCCTAGTCTCCTGTAAATAATGTTTTGTGTGTGTGTGTGTGTGTGTGTGTGTGTGTGTGTGTGTGTGTGTGTGTGTGCGGTGTGTGTGTGTTTTTGTGTGTGTGTGTGTGTGTGTGTGTTTATGGATGGGTGTGGATGTGTGTATTAATACTATTTGTGCACCTTTTGACACATGATGGAAATGGTGAGAGTGTAACAGTGTGATTTGTCAAAGCGGCCCAAGATCCTCGAGTGTGTGTTTGAGTCTTTCTGCTCAGCAGAGCATGAGACAGGTTTGATAAGGAGGCTGAGAGAGGGACACACACGCACGCACACACACACACACACAAACACACACACACACACACACACACACACACACACACACACACAGTAGTCCTGAGTACAAACAAAAATTTCCTACAATGTCTGCATGTAAGGACACCTACTTAAACTGTCCCAAAGACCACACATACTGTACAGTACACACACTCACACCGGTCATAAGGACATTCACACACACACACACACACACACACACACACACAGACAACTGTCCCAAAGGAAATCATCTCGGGTCCATTATAAGCCAGTCAGGCTACTGTACCAATCAGTCAGCCTGCCAGCAATCTGTGTCCTTTATAGGAACAAAGAGCTCAGGTCCACACACGCGCACACACACACATGCACCATCTCCATCCCTAATGATAATGGGCCGTCCTATCAGGGCGATGTGCCTCTGTTGCTAATTAGGATCATATTGGCATGCAGAAGCAGTGTCCTAATCAGGTCAGTGCAAGTCGCATAACAAGGTGTAAGTACACACTCACTCAGAGGAATCAATAGAGTTATGCAGTAACATAGCAGAAACAACGCAGCAAATGCTTTTTAGCACAGCCTAGTCTTTACATTCATATATTAAATTGACTAACAGTTCCTCTACCAAAAGATTAAAAGACACACACACACACACACACACTACACACATGCATAGTACATATATGTATAAAGATAAATACTGAAATACATTTGTAACTTTTGGGAGGGAGTGATGCAAGGAGAGAATGACAGAGTGTGTGTGTGTGTGTGTGTGTGTTCATGGCTGATGGTGCGGTCATCATTCTCCTGATGTGGGCTCTTAAATCTTCTGCCTCTTAAACCTCCCGAGCCTCTTTAAATCACAGCAGTCGCGCACCTTTAGATCCCTATGGGATCTTTACTGTCGGAAGCGCCCACTAGATCACACCAGCTTTTACTGCGACGAGAGGCCGCACACATGGTAACGACAGTGCCGTGCCACCGCCTGCAGCGTAGCCTCTTCATCACCGATAACAGCGTCGCCTTTTCAGAGCCAGTGACAGTGCAGCAGCATAAAGACGGTAATACATGCGCAGCCTGTAAGGTGTGGACTCCAGGTGTCCTTGAAGCGACCTGGTGACGACTATACTCACCAATAACCAGGGAGGTGTTGACGTTACATGATTACGCAGAAAAAATCTGTCATATTCATTTCATTACCAATTTGATTACATTCATTACAAAATTCTTGTGGAACCTATGTCCACATAGCAATTCAGAAAATAATTTCTAAGTGATTTTGTAAGTACTTCATACTACACAGGCGGTGCACAAGAGTGGTGTTAAACATTGTAGTTGGTGTGGCTAAGCATGCTGCCTCAGGTGGCAATCAGACAGCATGCAGTTTTTGCAGTGAGGTGCGCCTAATTTACGTTCTTTCGTATCGTCAGTAAGCGTTTTTGCGCGCTGCTTATGGCCAACATTTGTTGTGCCCTGAGCGCATTGAACTGAAAAAAGTTCAACTCGAAGCAGAAAAGCACCTGCATTTTTATGAAAACATAGTGCATCTTGTGTTTTAGAAGCGGCAAAGCACGTCCTGTCGGATCACACCCTTATGCTGTCCAATCTGAAGGTCATTAAACATAGGTGACCGCGGTGATATCCAAACAGATCCCTCAGATGGGATGTGGAGAGTGTTACGACTGGCCAGGGATTCTCCAAGAGCCGCTAAGACGCTAAGGCTTTAGCGCCCTGCGGGAGGATCATCAATAGGAGAGCCTCATCCATCTCACTGGCATTTACAGCCACTTACTGACACCAACAGCAATAAAACACCTTTACGACGACACTCCGGCATTCACTAACACACACCGTCCGACACACACTCACACACAACAAAGCAGGAACACTGCCGCAGGGACACAGGAACCTTGATGGTCTGTCATAGACAGACTGTGGGTCATCTCACAGCGGTGTTTGTTTACAGTTGTTGTAGAGTTAGTGTGCATGACGGGGTGCTAACACTGGGTCACACAGTGGTGTTTGTTTACAGTTGTTGTTGAGTTAGTGTGCATGACGGGGTGCTTACACTGGGTAACACAGTGGGGCCTAACACCATCAGTGGAGATGGACACTAAATATAAATATTTTTTTGTTACACTTTACTTGACAGTATCGACATAAGAGTGACATGACACTGTCATGACACATGAACCCTAACCTTAATCCCAATCCTAACCCTAACTCGTTATGTCATAAACGTTTATGACTTGTTTATGACAGTTCATGACACTCTTATGTTGATACTGTCAAGTAAAGTGTAACCAAAGATCCTTGATTACTAGCAAGATAGAGCAACGTAATTCGTTACTATGGGAGCAAAATGGGACAGTTCCCGTCTGCATAAGTGGGAGTGTCATCTTACGTCACTAAATAAACTTTCTCTCTTAACAAGCAATAAGAGCAGATACAAATAATTGTGTTCACAGTATTATTGTCTATAATCATGTATGATACCAATGAATCGTTTTTTAGGACATGGAATGAATAATTTAATTAATCTGTGAACCGAGCTAGCTAACGCTAGCTTAAAACGCTATACAAGTGAATGGGAGTAGCTATGGCAATACAGCTATGCGCTGTATTGCCAAGTGACTAGTAGTTGAAGGACTTCGCATAAACTTAATATACTGTTGCAAGTTCACTTTAACTAATGTCAGTTATGTTATTCAGCTAGTTGTCATTTCAAAAAAATTTAGCTAGCTAGCATGCTAACAACCAGACAGTAACTGGCAGCAGCATGGTCTGATATTAAGTTATTTTATTACAAATCCGAACACTAAAAAAATACACTATTAGGCTTGAAATGATCACAAACACTTACAGATTATGACACAATTTTCCAAATAACCCTCAACAAATCCAGAAAGACATAATGACCAATTTATTGGTAAAATTCCACAAGTCTCCATTGACATTAGTGCAGCGAGGGCTTACTCTGGTCTGCATAAAGGGGGATTTCCCCCCCTCCCCCTTGCAATAATCGATCGCGGAAGTTGTCGAACGTTTGCGCCTCTCGCTCCGCTTTAACCCTCTCTGGTGTAACCCATTTTTTGGGGGGCTTTTTATGCCTTTAATGAGACAGGACAGTGGACAGGAAGCGAGTGGGAGAGAGAGTCGGGAGGGATCCGGAAAGGACCACAGGGCGGGAATCGAACCCGGGTCGCCGACGTACGGTGCAGGTGCCCAAGCCAGTCGCGACACAGCCGTTTTTGCTGTTCATTTCATTTATCTGTTTTTTCCCTAAAGTGCAAAGGCAATGAACAACAGGGACAAATTGTGTGTTTGTAGGTAAAAGAGAGGGGGTTGAGAGAGACAGAGCATGTGGGAGAAATTGAGAAATTCCATGAAACTCTGTGTGTGTGTGTGTGTGTGTGTGTGTGTGTGAAGCAGGGCGTGTGTAATAGACTCATCCCCTCTCTACCTGAGTGTAGAGAGAGTGGTGAGTGACACGTGCAATTTGTCCTGAGCTCTTTCAGGAGGACGACTGCAGAATGGACCCGACAGCTTAGAGAGGAAACACTCTCACTGGCTCACTCTCTCGCCTCCTCTCTAGCAGACCAGCAACCGCTGCTCATTACCCAGGATATTAAACTCTAGTGGTGCCTCTAGCACAGACTCACACACACACACAGATGCTCACCCATACGTACAGACACACACTCATACGTACAGACACACACCCATACGTACAGACACACACCCATATGTACAGATACATACTCATGCACATGCATAGGTACAGACACACACTCATGCACATGCATACATACAGACACACACTCATGCACACTCATACGTACAGACACACACTCATGTATACCCATACGTACAGACACACACCCATACGTACAGACACACACCCATAAGTACAGACATACACTCCATGTTTTAATCCATAGATGTTTTTGGGATGATCTGTTATTCACAATTATTCAAAAGGAGTCAGAAACATCTATACCGGATATTCAGTACTTTATGCATGAGAGGCTGCTGTCCAACACAACCTTTAGAACTGGCATAAGGGACCAAGCTTCTCCACACTATGGTGAGGGACAGTTGCCTGATGGGATTGGATGGCTCTGCCACTAGACTGTGTTACGGGCACTCTGTCCTGTGGACTTTAATTACATGTGTGTGTGTGTGTGTGTGTGTGTGGTGGGTGGAGGAGAAACATCACGTCCGGGGTGACACATGATCCAGTCACTGATCTTGAGGAAAACAGCACAATGACAAGAGCAGGTGACAAAAAAGAGAGAGAGAGAGAGAGAGAGATAGAGGACCATCAGGTACAGAGTGATAATCAAAAAAAAAGAGGAGGAAGAGAAAGTAAGAAAAGAGGAGGAGGGTGGAGAATATGGATGGGAAGTGAGTGGCAGTGCAATTCAGCTCATTCTCACTTGTAGTGTTTGCTTGGCACAAGTCAACAACCGCATGACTGGATGATGGCTGCACAACCAGCAGAGCGGAGAGAAGGGGCTTCAATACTCACCAGGAATACAAACCAGTAACCAAGAGCAAGTTTAAATTAATGGATTTTCCCTGCAACTTAGGACGTGTGTGTGTGTGTGAGTGTTTATGCTCATAAATACATGATTGGAAGTGTTAAATAAATTAAATATTTGCCACAGTTTCAGGTAATTATTATGTAATAGTTGTTCGGATTTATTTTTTCATTAAACATTAAAAAGCAATTACTGAGGAGCCTCTATGAATTTTAATTTTCTTTGATATAATATTCATTATTTGCTCCTATCCTTCCCTCCTCTCCTCTCATCCCCTCCTCTCCTTCCCTCCTCTCCTCTCCTTCCCTCCTCTCATCCCCTCTCTCCTCCTTCCCCCCATCCCTCTTCTCCTCTCTTCTTGTTACCCTCCTCTCCTAGTCTCACTTCCTCTTATTCCCCTCCTCTCCTCTCATCCCCTCCTCTCCTCTCCTTCCCTCCTCTCCTCTCCTTCCCTCCTCTCCTTTCCTCCTCTCCCTTCTCCTTCCCTCCTCTCCTTCCCTCATCCCTCCTCTCCTTCCCTCCCCTCCTTCCCTCCTATCATCCCCTCTCTCCTCTTGTTACCCTCTTCTCCTCTCTTATTGTTACCCTCCTCTCCTAGTCTCTCTTCCTCTTCTCCTCTCCCTTCTCTCCTCTGGTCCTCTCTTTTTGTTCGCCTCCTCTTGTTCCCCATCTCTCATCTGCTCCTCTTGTTCCTCTCCTCCTCTTCTCCTCTCATTTCTCCTCCTGCTCTACTCCTGCTCCTCTCCTCCCTTCCTCTCTTCTTCTCTCCTCCTCTTGCTCCCTTCCTCTCCTCTGCTGTGGCTGCAGGCTGATGAAAGACTGGCCCAAATGCACTTAGTTTCAGTCATGCTCCACAAACTCAGTCCATTTTGCACACCTCTTTACATTACACACTCTCTCTCTCTCTCTCTCTCACACACACACACACACACACACACACATACCATATGTACAACTAGTACTGAAACGCACAAGTTCACACGCACACACACACATCCAAGGGCAAGGGGAACAGCACATACATGACACAGGTAGTAATTTCCCCAGTGCCCTTTGGTCAGCAGCTGTACTGTACTACTGATTCTAAAAGGTGTGTGTGTGTGTGTGTGTGTGTGTTGGCTGGTCTGGGATGACTGCATAACAGGGTCATGGGTAACAGCCCCTCCATATCACACACAGACTTTGCCCCTCATCTCGCCCTCACTGAGTTGCTGCTGATGAAGAGGATGCTTCTGCTGAAGACAGACCACGGCTCAGGAGCCTCCATCACACAGAACAAGCCAGAGAGACTGAGCATGCACAATTAGCACTGATGGGACCACCGATGGGAAAAGGAGAAGGAGAGAAGGAGAGAGAGGGGGCAAGAGAGAGAAAGAGAGAGAGGGGGCAAGAGAGAGAGGGGCAAGAGAGAGAAAGAGAGAGAGGGGGCAAGAGAGAAAGAGAGAGAGGGGGCAAGAGAGAGAAAGAAAGAGAGGGGGCAAGAGAGAGAAAGAGAGAGAGAGACTCTGTTAGGATCTTAAGGAGCAGGAAAAACAACACAAATGTGAAAGGAATCAGCTATCAACACAAAGAGGATCCATCAGGATAGACATCATTGGTTTAAGGGCACAACGGTGGCAGCTGGAAATCTAACCCAACTTTCCCTGCTAGCTCATGCTAGCCCAGCTCCTTACACACAACGCTGCCATCACTAACCGCATGATCATGTCTAGTGCATGCTAGCCCAGCTCCTTACACCACGCTGCCATCACTAACCGCATGATCATGTCTAGTGCATGCTAGCCCAGCTCCTTACACACAACGCTGCCATCACTAACCGCATGATCATGTCTAGTGCATGCTAGCCCAGCTCCTTACACACAATGCTGCCATCACTAACCGCATGATCATCTTTCATCATTCAAATCTCTGCAGGCCGATGATTGAATTTTTTTTTAAATTCATTAATTAGGCACAACCAGTGAGGTAACATACACAGTTCTGTTGGTTGTGAAGGGTCATGGGATTTTCCTTGAGGGTTCTTACAAAGTGGAAAAGTTGTGAAATGTCAGTGAAAATGGGTGTGGGGGTCCGAATACAATGCGCCAGGCAAACAGCTCGAGAGCTTAGATTCAACAACACGGACCAGCCCAGCGCTCCAACTCCATCCTGAAATTTAGATCCGCAACACAGCAAACACAGACAGCCCTTTTGACCCGCCATGTGTTTGTGATTACAAATCAGCGCTTTCACACACACAAACAAAATACAAATCAACGCTTTCACACACACACACACACACAGAACACACACACACACACACACACACACACACACACACGAGACAAACACTCAAATATCTCCTGGCATGCTGCTGAGGGCCAGTTGCAGCAAAACACCTACACTGTAGACAACACTGATTCTGTGTTCTCAGCCCTGTACTGTATTAGACATGCTTAAAGACTGAAGGATTACAGTAAAACTCCTCCCAATAAACTCTCATCATGATGACTGATTGCATTAAGGTCAGCTAACAATAACATGATAGCTGATGTAGATGATATTTTATTATGTAATATAAAAGGCAATTTGTACCACCTACCGTCTCATCAATATCAATGACAGCCCAAGCCGATCAATAAACCCCTGCAGAGCTTTCAATGTCACTATCACTCAGACAAAAACACGAGCAGCGTGCCTTTTACACACACACACACACACACACACACACACACACACACACACACACACACTGCCTTTGGTTGATCAGGGAGGCAGGGAATATGAGTCATCTGGGATAGACACACAACATTAAAATGAAATAAACAAACATAAATAAACAGAGCATCAGATAAAAATTTTGAAAGGATGAACTCCACCTTGAAGGGACAGAGGAGAGGTGAAAAGACATGAGCAATAAAACAAGAGAAAATAAGAAAAAACAGAAAAGTAAAGTAAAAGTAGTGGGAGAGGAGGAGAGAGGGGAGTGAAGAAGCATGGGAGGGGATAATATGTTGCTGTGTAATATCAATGCCTTTGCGAGACTACCACAGTCTGTTAGTTAACCGAACTGCCGTCAGACTGTGGACCAGCACCAGACTGACCAATCTCTACTCAGAGCCGAATCTGTGCCAGGCCAGGCAACCCATCCAACACTCACACCAGCACCCACCCCTCCCACACACACACACACAAGCACCCATCGCTCCCCCTCACACACACACACACCAGCACCCACCCCTCCCACACACCCCTCACACACACACACACAAGCACCCATCGCTCCCCCTCACACACACACACACCAGCCCCCACCCCTCACACACACACCAGCACCCACCCCCTCCCACACACACCAGCACCCACCCCTCCCCCTCACACACACCAGCACCCACCCCTCACACACACCAGCACACACCCCTCACACACACACACCAGCCAGCACCCACCCCTCACACCCCTCATAGAGTGAACCAGAGGGATGAGAGCTGAATCTAAAGTGACTGCATAAATCTACTCTGGGCCAGGAGGTCTTTAATAAACACACACACACACACACACACTCTTTCTCTCACAGAGACACACGCACAAACAAATCCAAGCACACCTACACACAGGAACACACACTCCGTCTTTCTCTCTCACACACACACACACTCTCTCTCACAGAGACATGTGCACACAACAATACACCTACAAACACACACACACCTACAAACAGACACACACACAGATGCACACACACACACACACAGATGCACACACACAGTCTCTCCCCCACCTGCTGTGCCGAGTGTGATGTGTGGCTGCGTAAGCGACTTGAGTGAGTGTGACACCCTGAGAAATAAGAGGCTGTCTGCTGCAGACAGGCTCAGATGGATGTTTGCTTAATGCTTTTCAGCTCCTTTACGGATCCGCGCCGCGCCGATCACAACACAACAAAGCAAAAGCTAAACGGACCTTTGAACCAGACCTCGCAATCGGCCCGCCAATCCATCAGCTGCTCTCGATGCAAGTTCTACAGGCTTGCTTCCTCATGCTGACGGGCAGACTCAATCAGTGCAATGATGCACACATATAAACTTTCTCACATACAATCACACACACACACAAACATTATGTCATGGGATCAACCCATGGACCGGCAGACACACACACACACACACATTGTGCCATGGTAGCACACACACACACTCACACATTAGTTAGTGCCAGAGGAGTGACTCAATCAGCACGGTGACCTCTGAGGTTGTGACAGGAGATTCATTACAGCCGGGCCAGCAGTGGACTATTTTATGAATCACTCCCAGCACTGGCATCCATCCTGAGCCAGAGAGTGGGCTGCCGGTGTGTGTGTGTGTGAGAGAGAGAGAGAATGTGTGTGGAGATGGGGTGGCAGGTTGAAGAGTCGCCATTTGTTTGTGTGTGACTGTGTGTGTGTGTGTGTGTGCGCGCAAGTGAGTCTATGTGTGAGTGCATGCATGTGAATGTTAGTGTGCCTGTGTGTGTGTGTGTGTGTGTGTGTGTGTGTGTGTGTGTGGAGAGGGGCTGGTTGGTGTTGGGGGATGCGTTGATGAGCGAGAGGCACACAGGAACTAATTAGAGACAACAACACCAACTTGCAATCAATCAATCCACAGCTCTGACAGGACGGATGCAGAGACTAGGCCCTCAGGAGAGCGACGTGTGTGTGTGCATGTGTGTGTGTGTGTGTGTGTGACAGGATAGATGCACAGATGGAGACCCATAGGAAATGGTGGAGTGTGTGTGTGTGTATGACTGGAGAAATGCACAGGAAGAAACAGACAGTTTGTGTGTGCAGGTATGTGTGTGTGTGTGTGTGTGTGTGTGTGTGTGTGTGTGTGTGTACTGTGACAGGGGATATTCATAAGTAAAAGAGTAGAAGGCCAGACAGACAGGCCCACCTTTGAGACACCACCCAGGCAAGGACTCCATTGTGTGTGTGTGTGTGTGTGTGGTGTTGGGGGATGCACGAGAGAGTATGGGCAAAGGAGACTAAGGTGTGTGTGTGTGTATGTCTGTGTGTATGTGTGTGTTAGTGTGTCTGATCAGTTCCTGAGCTGGGGACGGGACTGCGGTGGGGCCGGAGGTAGGATGGTTAATGACACCCTGCCCCACTGCATGCTGGGAGTTGGCCTTCCATCTATAGCAGCACCGAGGGCAAGTGGGTTTGGCTCAGAATAGACCCAGGAAGACAGATGAGTGTGTAGGTGTGTTTGTGTGACTGTGTGTGTGAACTGGATACATTTATGTTTTAGTAAGACAAATAAATTGATGAAATTTGCGCGCATGTGTATGTGTTTTTTTGTTGTTGTATCTGTACTGGTCATGTGTGTGTGTGTTAGTGTGTTAAAAGAGAGGAGATATGTCATTGTTGATTTGCAAAACTGTCTAGCCTATCTTTGTTGACATACTACACTACTCAGTGAACAGTGTGTGTGCGTGTGTGTGTATTATCACATTTTCGATGGGTGCCATTTCTCTCAGAATAAATTGTTTCCCTCCAAGATTGGATTTTTCCTCATTGTTGTCATTGTGAAACTAGGACAAAATGGGCAAAAGATGATTTTCTGTTCCTTTTTACTCATCCCTTCCAGGAGTGCCAATTAATACAGAGGGAATCATAATGCGTTAAAGTGCCCTCAAAGTGTCCTATTGGCTGGCCTTTACACTAGAAGAAATGTTTTAGTGCCCACTAGAGTGGCTCTTCAAGCAAGAACATGTCTTAGCGAGTGCCCTTCTACAGTAGTGTAATCATCACCCTTCCGTTAGAAAAGGGGGCCTTTAGGGAGTGCCCTCTAACAGTGATCCAAAGGGTATTATTTGGAATAGGTGCCTTTCTGATGGGAATAAAAACATATGAAGTGCCCTCTCAGATAGCACTGGGGCACGATGAAGTGCCCTTGCAATGGAAAAGAACAAATCCCAGTATAATGAGATGTAGTGCCCTACAGTCTTCCTTACCATGTAGATAGATAGATATAGATAGATAAATAGATACTTTATTGATCCCCAAGGGGAAATTCAAGGTCCCAGTAGCTTATGACACCACACACAACAACATAAACAGGATGATAAAAAACAAATCCACATGACTAAAATTAAGAATACACTAAAGATCCTAAAACAAGGATCCACATGAATGTACTGTACTGTATAAGCATGTCCAACAGTGCAGGGTTAAAGTCTAGCGACCAGCAATAAATATGGACAATATTAGAGACCAGTATTAAATATGGACAATATAATAGAAAAATGTAAGCATAGTATAAAACAGTTATAGTATCATTATATGGACAAAATGGAGAAAAATATAAACATAGTAATATAAGAATTATAGCAGCAGTGCAAGGATAGCTTTGCAGTAATAGGGTATCAGCCATTGGTCAAGTATGATGTGATGATAGACCACAGTCCAGACTGGGAGATGGAGGTAGGGGTTGTACATATGGGTTATGGCAATATAGCCAGTAAACAGTATAGACAGTGTAAGCAGTAACACAGTGGGCTAGTGGACAGTCAGTACAGTCAGAGGTCATGGAAGTGTAAGTGTAGAGGGAGGAGTGGAGGCAGATAGACTGCAGAGAAGTCTAACTCTCCTCTTCAGTCTAACTCTCCTCTTCCTTTAAGTGAAGCATTGAAGAGTTGGATGGCCCTGGGGACAAATGACTTCCTCAGTCTGTCAGTTGTGCATGGCAGAGAGTGTAGTCTCCAACTGGTCAAGCTCTTCTGCTTTATGATAGTGCTGTGGAGTGGATTACGGTCATTGTCCGAGATATTGATTAGTTTGTTCAGGGTCTTTTGTCTGTTATTGAAGTGATGCACTCCAGTTCAGCTCCCACAAAGGTCAGTGCCATAACATGAGTCTAGGGTGCCACCAAATTCTTTTTCTTCTTCAAAGGGCAGATCAGTTAGGCTAATATATAGCTGACATGTTGATGTTATCTCATCTGCAGTCATGTCACTGCAGACCCTTATTCCTATCTCACAATGGAAAAGAAAGTCTAGAGACTAGAGATTAAAAAATATGGACCCTGATACAGTACATGCCAAAAGTTTGGACACATCTTCTCATTCAACGCGTTTCCTTTATTTTCATGACTATTTACATTGTAGATTCATCAAAACTATTAATGAGCACATGTGAAATTATGTACTTAACAAAAGTGTGAAATAACTGAAAACATGTCTTATATTATAGTTTCTTCAAAGTTGCTAATTTCTTTTATTATTTAATACCATATTCAGCAAGCCATAACTTGACAAATATTCATCTGTGGGCCAAATAACTTGCATTCATTCATAGTTTTGATGCCTTCAGTGAGAATCTACATTCTACATCTACAAACATTTGGCCTGTACTGTACTGTATGTCTAAATAATCATGTGGTGGCTGGCAATGGGCATACTGTAGTAGGCTACTCAAACATGTCCTAAAACAACCCTGAACGTTCGTTTTCAAAACTGTGCAACTCACCGAGTGGTTAGTGGTGTTCGTTGTCGTTGATTATTAAAATCAAATATATCAGCGCAATGTATGATTTCCAGCCGTTGTATTTGCTATTGTGGAAATAGCATAGACGGTGGCGCAGTAATATCAACATGCAATGAGTCTTCCAACAGAAATCAATGGGATTTTACAAAATGCCAAATAAAAGACGACAGAAACTGTATTTCGCTACGCTACTTGTTTTGAAACATCAACGAACACCACTAACCACTCGGTGAGTTGCACAGTTTTGAAAAATCACTTTAATTCAGGTCATGTGGAGAGCTGCACCTTTAGTTCGGGCGTACTTTACGGCCAAGTGAGGGACGAGCTACGAACAAAGGGGCAAGATGTATTGTGTATCGGTAAGTGATTACGTTTTTTCTTGTAAAATAGAGGCATTAAGTGGTGAGAGTGGGATTTAGAGTGAATGTGAGTCTTAATGTCTAATGGAGTAAGGGAGGTTCAGCAAGTGAATTAAAGCTGTCAAGGATGAGGGAGAATGTAGTTGGCCAGGCCTATTATGTAAAGCCTACCTGTACAGTCATAACAATAACACCACAAATAAACACATAGCCTATGCAGGTCAACATTTCATATGAAATGATGTTTGTCTGTGCTTATATAACACTTGATGTTTGTAGCTTGCATGAACCTAGATGAATGGCCTCCTGTGCAGACTGACCTGCAGAGTAAAATTGAATTTGTTAATATGTTTGTCAGGGTTCACCTGGGTATGAAGTTGGATGTCATGTTTGACCTTGAGACTTTCTGTGTTTGCATAGTTTTCACAGTGGAGGGACAGAATGTGATACAGCAGAGAGGACAGGGAGGAGGAGATGTGGAGATTGGATAGAAGAAAGAGAAGAGGACCACAAAGTGAAGAGAGGAGAGAGAGAAGGACATGAGATAGAGAAGACACATTAAGGTAAGAACACCATTTAAATTCCAAAGACTCTCGATATCTTTATTGTCTTTCCTCAGGTCACTCTAAGGGAGGATGGTGACATAATAAACACCAGCTGTGAATGTCCCCGAGGTGCTATGAAGTGTAGCCATGGAGCAGCTTTGGTGCTGTTCGCTTACCAAAATTTCAGCCGCGCAGATGTGGAGTGCAGCTGGAAAGCTCCAAAGGCCCCGAAAACACAGCACACAGTGAAGGAGCTCTGTCCACAGCAGGCATACAACCCTCTCCTTAGAGACCCCACACCCGAGGACATCAATAACCTGTGTGATGCACGTCAGGGGTCTTCCTGTGCAATGGCCTGGATCCTGGCACCAGAACCGGCAACGCCTGGCACCAGCACCAGTGAGGTGGATGTGCACTCACTGTCTGTACAGTCCATCTGTGCACATGCCAGGAGTCAGAACATTGTTGTAGCAATGATGGTCACCGACCATCAGCGGGGGCTTGTTCAGACTGCCACTGTTGGCCAACACTCAAACAGCCTCTGGCATAAGTTGCGGGAGGGCAGACTGACTGCCAGCAACTTTGGTGCTGTGTTGCCAGCTCTGCTGAAGGGCAGAAGAGTTGCACCCTCAGTTTCTTCTGTCCCAAAAGCCCCTGGGCAACGTCCACTCGATCCAGTGGGGTCGAGTCAATGAGAAGGAGGGAAGAAAAGTCTTCCAGTAGGCCACCCAGCCAGAGGTCACAGATTCAGGACTGTGGCTCTCACCTTCAGGGATGCTTGGGGCCTCTCCTGATGGTTTGGTGGGTCAGTCCGGAATCCTGGAAGTGAAGTGTCCTTATAGTGTGCGGGACTTGTCCTTTGAGGAGGCTCTGCACGGCAAGGACTTCTTTCTGGAGAAGAAGGATGGACTGTACCATCTGAAGAAGAGCCACCCTCACTGGCACCAAGTGCAGGGGCAGCTGCACATTACCCAGAGGGAGGTGTGCTATTTTGTAACCTGGACGACAAAAGGCACGCTTGTGATGTCCATCAGTCCCGATCCCTCTTGGTCTCCAAACTTCTTGTGGCTGGAGGAGTTCTATACACATGTGCTCCTCCCCAAAATAATGGAGACAAATGCTGAATAAAAAATCTGTCCACACTTCACACCACTTTGTTATGTTTTCTGGTTCTGTAACAAAACACATTGTATACAAATAACATCTAAAGACAACATGAAAAATGTAGAATGATGGCATGCATAACATGAACCATTGCAGTGGAAGGTTAGTGAAGACGGAATTTGCACATTGCAAAAACATTCCTGCAATAACATCTAACCAAGTGTCCATGTTATATTAATATCAAAAACTGTAGTTGGTATTGTTTTCAGTTTAAAGACATTTACCTAGCACTGTCTTGTAAAATCATAATCTAATTTAAGAAGAGTTTGACTTATTTAAGATGTCATCCTGAAAACAAGCACATTTGGCTCTCAAGGAAGAGAGGTGCCAAGCATCCATGAAAGTGCCACGGCATCACTGCATCATCTCACCTGCAGACAGAAGTTGTTCATTCGTAGTGAACAATGTGTCTGATAAGGGGTGCCTGAAAATGAACTAGTGCACAGCAGACTTGGACAATATCATAAGCTATGCTCCTAAGATGAGATGGGATGACATCCAGAATTCTAAACTGTTTTAATCTGCCAATGGCTCGTTCAACATGTATTCTATTCTGTGCAATGTCTTTTGTTGCTTGGACTTCACTAGGTGTGAACTTGCCATGGTGAAGGAATGGTGGGATGTTGACCGTCACTCCTGCGGGCATGATGTCCTGGATCAGGAATCCTTTATCTGCCAAGATGTGGTCACCTGACTGGAAGTGACTCAGAATCCCTGACCTAAGGACAATGTTTCTATCTGTTGTAGACCCTGGGAAGAGATCACTACAGTAAGTTAGGGTCCCATTAGGTGCCACACCCAGAAGCAACTTGAAAGAGTGCATGCCCCTGTACACAGAATAGGTCTCCTTTAGAACATTCATTTCATGAGGATTGCAATTCTAATATCTGTACAGTCAATTATCATCTTGCAGTTGGGGGACTTGTGGAAGGAAGCTGGCAAACTCATTTGTTTTTTTTCCCTGCTAGGGACTGTTGCCATAAGATGTTTGAACAGCAACCTGTGCAAGACGGCTATAAACGTCCTCACAACATTCCATGGCATCACTACAGCCAAAAAGAGTAGCCAGGTGAAGATTAGTGTAATTCTGCCGTAATTTCATGAGTGTCAATGTCGGGAACAGACATTGAATGTACAGTCCACCCATCGATGTAACACAGGCTATTTCTGAAAACCAGCCAAAAAGTTCAGGATGATCTCAAAGGTAGCTTTGTCAGGCAAGCCTGTCTCCATCCTCAGCACATTCTCTTCTACCTGTGTAACAGAGTAGATTCCCTGCCTCTCCTTTAATGTGCTAAGTTCACCCTTCAATTTCTTTATCTCCATCTGTAGCATCTCATTGCTAGATAGCTCAGCTGTCTCTGCGTCACTTACAGTGCCACTACAGACTGGGGAGGAATCTACCTCAGTGGAATGACTTGATTGTGTACTAGTTTGGGGTGTAGGGTCAGTCTGGGGTGTAGGGTCAGTCTGGGGTGCAGGGCGTTCTGCAAGCAGTACTAGCGGCCGGTCCTTCCCTTTGGGGAAATGGCAACTGCAGACCCGAGAGTTATAATTTGGTTTCCGATCTGCACGCTTGTTGGATCATAAATACATCATATTGCAGGCAATAAATGTTCTTTTGTATCCCTAAAATTCAATGTGTTTGTGTCTCTCTGTGTGTGTGTGCGTGTGTGTGCCTGCTATCAACCTGAACTAATAGAACTGTCTTAACACAAGGGGCAAGCAGGGGGACCATCTGACTGCAGTAACGATCAGCTGGTTTAGATGGGTTTGCTGGTCATACCATAACCATAACATAAGCTAAGATGGTAACTGCAACCACTACACAACGCGGACGGGCTTGTCTTTAACTATGTTTTCACATAAATGCCGGTATCATTGTAGCCTGTTTAAAGGTGGTTTACAAGGACCAAAACACGTTGGGAAATATTTGAAGGTTGACAAATCTTCTAAAATTATGACGAAATCAATGCAAAAATGCTTACCTCAGCACACGAGCCCACAATTTTCTCTTTGCTGCGTTCGCTGGAAATCTATGGAAACTGCAGCCTTCAGGACCTCCAGCCCGGTGAGTACACAGAGGAGCAAAGCAGAAACCCATGCTGGAAACTGCAAGAAGATCGGAATTAAATAATTCAAAGTAGGCCTAGTACCTCTACGAAAACCCGGTTAAGGTGAAGACAAATTTAGTAGCCTGGCTATGACAAAACCAGAAAAGTTGTAATGCTTAGGATTAGAAAGAGACGTTCAGTCAATCCGCACAGTTGCATAATATAAAAGTATCTGGCCTGCATAAAGCATGCCTCAAATACACATTAGTTAGTTTGTGACAAGTTTGTCAACTTTGTCACAAGTTAGGTTGTGACCAGGATATCCATCTCTGCTCCCTCCCCCACCCTGACGTCCTAAGTGTGCGCTATACACTTAGCCTCAGTTAGCTCCGGGGGTAGCCAAAATGTACGTTCACTTTCTAAGCGGCATCAAAGATCACAGACTCCATTCGGGTTCAGGTGACAAATTGCGTAGAGCAAAACGTCTGCATTTCCGATTCCTTCGGCTCAGCGAGAGTTTAACAGGTGCAATTATTTGAAATCCCCATGTTAATTTCCCATAGTAAAAATCGCGAGATACCGGATCTCCATATATGGGCAACAATGGCAGCCTTTTTGTAGGCAAACTTCAGAGGTCTATTCAGACTGCATGGTGCTTGATCAATACACCTGTGGAAAGGGACATGATGAAACCCATGAATAGGTTCACATTTTGAGTAAACCTTTTCTTACTGATTACCCTATACATCTTTCTTGAATTTCCCCTGGGGATCAATAAAGTATCTATCTATCTATCTATCTATCTATCTATCTCTTCACCATCATTCAATCACAACATGCACCTGCAGCCTGTTATGCATGTCACATGTTCCCTCAGTATATAAGCTTGGACTCTTTACTCCAAAGAGGAAGCAGGCAACATTGAAGCTGTATTGCACAACTTCAATGATTGTCTTATCGTCAAACGGAATTTCGAAAATGGCAAGTCCAGCAAAGCAAGTGAAGGAAGAAGGCCAGACAGTGGTCGGCTATCCCCACAGCGTGTCACCGGTCAAGACATCCCGTAAAAATATTCGATATTTCGAATGTACCTTGCAAACGGGACAAGAAGAATTCAATCGAGTGGTCTGTTTTGCGATGGAGAGGAGGAATGATTTCATTCAAGCAACAGACCACAAACAGGTGGTCAAGCTGGTGGGGACACGAAGAAGATGATTTCTAGTCAGGTTTTGAATGCACATTTTTTAAATTATGTCTTCACAGGTTACAGCAACCCAGGTGGGTACGATGTCCTCCTTTCCAACAGCAGCCGAGTGGAGGTGCCGGAGGACCTGCCATTCCTTCGGAGGGACCCTCGGTCTCCTGACAGGCTGACCATTGCAGACGTCTTGGGTCTGGGTCCGTGGCAGCTAGTAAGTGTCGCCCTTTTAAAAGGGGGCAGAGTGAAAATGAGAATGCATTTGACAAGAGATGTACCCTAATTCAACCTGTCTTTGTACATGTGTTTTCAACAGGTGGGCGTGATTGAGGTCAGGATGGTCAAGAGCCACGGCCAGCAGGGTTGTCCCTGTCAACGGCACACCCTGCGAATGAAAAACTTTTGAAATTTGCGACCCCACAGGACAGACAGCGCTGACTGTGTGGGACCGTCTGATCTTGTCTGTGGAGAAGGGGAGATCCTACAACTTCGCCACTTTGTCCACCAGGAAGGAGGGGGACCGGACCGTCTTAACAACCACTCCATCTACCGTCGTCACGGCCGTCGTGGATTTGGGGCAGCCCACGTCACTGAGGTCTGTGTCCACCAGGAGCAATCAGACTGTGTGCAGACCTGTGACGGGGGACAAATGGGGGCAGCCGTGGCCTACTGGTTAGCACTTCGGACATGTAACCGGAAGGTTGCCGGTTCGAACCCCGACCAAGTAGGAACGGCTGAAGTGCCCTTGAGCAAGGCACCGAACCCCTCACTGCTCCCCGAGCGCCGCTGTTGATGCAGGCAGCTCACTGCACCGGGATTAGTGTGTGCTTCACCTCACTGTGTGTTCACTGTGTGCTGCGTGCGTGTCACTAATTCACGCATTGGGATAAATGCAGAGACCAAATTTCCCTCACAGGATCAAAAGATTATATACATACACATCTCAGCCCCTGTCATTGCTGAACCTTTGAGTCACACTTTTAATTTAATATTCTGCTCTGGTTCTATTCCAGAAGTCTGGAAATCAGCCCTAGTGACCCCTTTTACATAAAGGAGGAAACCCAAGTGATTTCAACTATAGGCCAATCTCCAAGCTCCCAGTTTGCAAAGTTGTTAGAATCCTTTGTAAATGAACAGCTTTGTTCCTTTTTGTCATGATATTCTATATTAAGTCATTATCAATCTGGGTTCAGAGCTGGCAACAGCACAATTACAGCAGCAACTGCTGTAGTAATATAACTACTGTTGGTGACAGTAAGAAACATTGTACAGCTTTGTTTATTGATTTGTCTAAAGATTTTGACACTATCAATCACAGGTTACTTGACTTAAAACTGACCTCTTTTGGTCTAGATCAGGGGTCTCAAACACCAATTCCGGCCCGCGACGTATGACAAAATAATAATGTAATCCGGCCCTTGAGGCTATTAATTGCGATACTGATTAAAATAGACGATAGATCCAGGTACGGTGACAAATCTCATTTGTAGGCCTACTCTGCTCCACTATGTGCAAGACATCCAGAGCTTGATTCAAACCCAAAATCGCTCCGCAAAGTTTTCGGGAAATACTTGTATTACACGCGAGAAACACAAAGGCGTGCATATGTAATGGCTGAAGGCGATGCAGGCCATATTGTTGCAGGAATAGGCCTACAGGAAAGGCCTACACCAAAAATGTTCACGTGTGATGAAGTCTTAGGTAAGCTATGTTATTCACCTATTCTAATTCTGAAGGAGAATATCCTTTTGGAGATTATGATCGATCGTCTATGACAGTGATAATCCGCAGTGCGTCTGTGAATGGAGGTGTGTGTATACAGCGGTGTCCACTAAGCATACCATGCTTGTTTCTACCCTCTGCCCAACATAGCTTGGAGGTTGCAGTGGTAATCGTGATGATGGTGTCCGTAATGGATGTGGTACAGACAGCAGGGCTAGTAGAAATAGGGCTCTAAAGAACTACAAAGTCACCCGCCAATATGATCACGAACTTCTGGGTACTGCAGATTACCCTTGATAGGAACTGTTTGACCAGAATACTTTATTGTAGGCCTATATTGTAGTAATCTATTACTAAACCACAACATCTTAGGTGTTTTCCTGTTAATTTGTTATGTGGGTAATATGAAAAAAGGAAAGTAAACCTGCTTAAATATGTTCATCCAGTATTTACTGAAAGGTGCATAATTTGAGGTGCTTGCCATCCAGTGACAAATTACATGGGTAAATTTACCCCTTCATAAACTTTTGTTTTACTCAAAGATTTTTACATTTACAGTAGGACTTTATCTCTGACCACTTTCAAGCCATGGCCTTTTGACATTTTGATATAAAAATCCAATGGTGTTGGCAATGGCTTTCTTAACCTTGATGCCTAGTTTGCCAGGTTTAAAAAAGTTATGAGAGGAAATATTTTTTTTTGGTGTGAAACACACACACATACCTGTTTTTATGTTTTTCATTTATTTTATAATTTGTATTAATATTTATTTTATCATTATTTTATTTATAAGCTAAGGTTGCTAGCACAGGTGTCTAAAACTAGATAAAATCACTTGCACTTTCTGTTTGCAGTTTTGTGTGGTATTTGAAAAAAAGAACATTACATTTTCAGAAATAGCCGGCCCTCCAATCAGATGACGTTGGCAGAATTGGCCCCCAGCTCATTTGAGTTTGAGACCCCTGGTCTAGATGAAGTTTCCTTTAAATGGTTTCGAGACAACCTCTCTAATAGAACACAGTGGGTAGATGTGACAGGATCAACCTCAGAGCCATTGAGACTAAATAATGGTGTTCCACAGGGCTCAATTTTGGGGCCACTGTTGTTTATGTTGTATATCAATGATATCTGTGCTTCAGTAGAAAATTGTAAAGTGCATTTCTATGCAGATGACAATCCTTTATGTCTGTAGAACAAGCAGTGTCATATATTCAATGTGCATTTGATTGTGTACAGAAATCCTTGAAAGATCTTAAACTGGTTCTGAATGAAGCAAAAAGTAAATGTATGATCTTTACAAGATCGAGAAAGTGTGACCTTGATGCCTATAACATTTGTTCCCTAAATGGGACACAAATTGAGCAAGTTTCTCAATACAAATATCTTGGCATTTGGCTAGATAACAAACTATAATTTAGAACACATGTGCTTGATCTCACAAAAAAGGTCAACATTAAATAAGGTGCACTTTACAGGATTAGGTCTTGTTTCTCTTTAGAAAACAGACTGACCATTGTTCAAGCAACTATAATGTCAGTCCTAGACTATGGTGACGTTGTGTATATGCATGCAGCCCCTTTCACACCCGAAATCACTTGAAACCCTTCTTTGGGCGTTTGATAGTGGGTGTGTGTCTTTATAGTTTTGATAGTGGGTGCGTGTTTGATAGTGGGTGTGTGTCTTTATAGTTTTGTGTAAGGACCTTGCACGTTTGATAGTGGGTGCGTGTCTT
>NC_063194.1:28765626-28968313 GCF_017589495.1 Alosa alosa
GGTACCCTACCTTTTAGAATGGAATAACAGTGCTACACCAGCAACGAGGCGCAATGTGTGGGAGCTAAGGCAGTAACGATATGCGATGCGAAACCGAAATCGCGACACTCATATCCGCAAATCTGTGTTGTGGTGTGAAAAGGCAGAACCGTGACACACCCGTGTACTAAACGTGGGTTTACTTTAGCCTACACGAGTGAACTAATTTTCAGAAAACAACTATTTTGTAGCCTATTATATCACAATTAAGTTTGCTTGTTGTACCAGTTAACAGAAATAGCTGTTTTTCTGAAACCTGACTCCTTTTTATCTGGAAACTTTTTGTCTCGCTCCGCTTCTTCTGACAGCGGTTTTCCTGATACCTGACTCCTTTTCATCTGATGCCTGAGACATGATTGTAATTCCGTAAACTTGACAGCGGTTTTCCTGAGACCTGATGCCTTTTAATCTGATGCCTGACAGCTGAGGATGTCCTAAAGCCCTCCTTACACTGGCCTGGACTGAATCGAACCATCAGCACGCTTCCATGCAGCCAATAAACGGTTTCGAATCAGTTTATTGGGAATAATCCGAATATGCGTGTGTTATTCTGATTGAAATAAACCGAAAAAGGCCATATTCGACTAAAGCCCTCCTTACACTGACAGACGTTGAAAAGATTTGGAAAAGATTTTTGAAAGACTACAGTCTCAGACCCTCTCACATCTAAAGACAAGTAAGAGTTTTAAGTCACAGACTATGATTTTGCAATGACTAAGGATCTTGCAGGGTCACTATTTACAAGACTGCAACTAGATTCCTTTAAATTATTACCTGAAAAGAGGAACTGAAATGATAGCCTACTAAACTCATATATATATATATATATATATATATATATATATATATACAAAAGTCATATTTTCATATTATGAAAAGAGGAACTGAAATGATCTACTAAACTCATATATATATATATATATATATATATATATATATATATATATATATATATATATTACAAAGTCATATTTTCATATTACCTGAAAAGAGGAACTGAAATGATAGCCTACTAAACTCATATATATATATATATATATACAAAAGTCATATTTTCATGTTTCTGCAGCATTGTTTCATGCGTGACATCCCTAACCGATATTGAGTTGTTCCGTCACGTGGAAAAGCCGACTAATGATGTATAAGAAACGATCAGGTCCCTTGCTACAGCTGTCGCCTACTTTGCCCCTTCCTGTTTGGTGTTGGAGAGAGGTCACTATTGGTTTTTATAGCTCACGTCACTATTTGCAAGAGCCACGACTAGAAAGACTTGCGATAATATCAAACGTTTGATATTATAAACAGATATGGGGCCTCGGCCCACCGTCTAGTGTGGTTATACAACCCCGTTTCCAAAAAAGTTGTGAGGTTGTGTAAAATGTAAATTAAAACAATGACAATGTCAGCAACACATCTAAAGAGTTGGAACAAGGGCATGTTTACCACTATGTTGCTACCTCTTCTTACCAACAGTCTGTAAATGTTTGAGGACTGAGGAGACCAGTTGCTGGAATTTTGAGATTGAAATGTTGTACAATTATTGCCAGATATTCAGCTGCTCAACAGTCTGGAGTCTTCTTAATCTTGTTTTTCGATCCTTGATGCACCCAGTGTGACAGGTCTGATCTGCAGGCAGGCCATTTCAGCACCTAGACTCTTCTACTACGGAGCCATACTGTTGTAAAACTGTATGTGCATAATGCAGTTTGGCATTGTTTTCCTAAAATATTCAAGGTCTTCCATGAAGAAGATATCTGAATGGTGGCATATGTTGCTCAAAACCTCTTTATATCATTCAGCATTAATTGTGCCTTTCTAGATGTGCAAGCTGCCCATGCCATTGGCACTAATTCACCCACATACCACAGATGATGGCTTTTGAATTGTGCCCTAATAACAAGCTGGATAGTCCCTCTACAGACAACGAGCAACCATCTATCAACAGTTCAGTCACACAACATCAACCCTACCCGACCAGCAGGTCTGTAGACTCTGAAAGAGAGGCCATCCCTGATCAACTACCATCAACCAGCACTTCAGGTACAGTACAGATACACAGCACACAACCACCACCTCTGAAAGCACAGATACATCAACAAGTCCATTGAGAGTCCATCAGCAGATGACTATGTAAAGACCAACGTGCCCCCTCCAACTGATCCTGCTCTATGATCATCACATGTTTTAGACTCTGATCATATAGAAATCGTGTGGAGCGGTCCATTTTAAGGTCACATCTGAATTTAATTTTCAAAGGGGACCAGATGGAATGGCATTCATAGCAGCCTCCAATTCAAAACTATCAAATGGAGAAAAGATCAGAAGTTAGCTTATGTACTTGCCACATCGATTTAATTAACATCGAGAAGAAAATGATTTACAGACCACTAGCCACTCCATTAAGCTTCACTTCAGTGTTATTTGATATCTAGTATTAGAAATGTTTAGTGGCCTTTTGTGTTTTTAAAATGTTACAACAGCTGGCTATCTAATAGCCTAGTTTCTGTCCATAACAAACGTTATTGGTTGTGCGCAAAGATTCTAGAGCGCTTAGATCTTTGGTTGTGTGTGCTGGCTCATTGCTGACTGAAGGCCGTGACACACAAACACGATTATCGACATCGTCGGACAGTCTGGCGAGGTCGGTGACACAAGTCTGTTCCGTGCCATTGCCAGTCGGAAGGAGCCGTCGGCGTTCATTTTGGCCAATTTGACTTCGGCCAGTGGGTATAGGACTCAATAACCAATCTGATTGGTGGAGTGCTAGCTAAACATTATCTCAGGTTATGACCCTACATTCAGCAATGTAAGTTATGAACCCAACATTGAAAATGTGAAATTGTGAAATATGAACCTAACATTGAAATTGTGTTTTCAAACGAACTAAATAAATAAAGAGGAAAATAACTTTGTTTGTGATCTGTCACTGTCTCAGCAAAGCTCTTGTGCCCAACCACCTGTTTCAAAGGCTCTAGACCCAGAGATGGTTGATAAACTATCCTTACATATGTAGTAGGATTATCTTAACACATTGGGGGTATTCCATATGGGCAAAGATGGCAGCTTTGGTTCTTTTTTGTAGGGGAACTTCAGAGGTCTATTCCCAACCTGTTGCGCACCAGTGTGACATCGTTCCCTCTGGCGTGCGACAAATTTTAGCCTCGTGCAGGCAGCTCCTGCATAGCATACTTTTTTTCAATGTCATATGTAGTGGCGTCTTGATTGAAAGCAGGACGAGCTAGAGGCCAATATCAGGGAGCAGGTGTGTCTCTACACGCATCAATCACACTTTTGCTAAGTTCATTCATGAATCAATACAAGCAGAGGTGGACAGTAACTAAGTACATTTACTTGATTACTGTACTTAAGTCAACCATGTTTGATATTATCGAGAGTCATGCAAATAGTGACGTGAACAATGTAAAAACTAATAGTGACCTTGCTCCAACACCAAACAGGAAGGGCAAAGTAGGCAACAGCTGTAGCCTATTCGTGGGTTTCATCAGGTCCCTTGCCACAGGTGCATTAATCAAGCACCATGCAGTCAGCATTTATAATCTAGGTGCTTGATTTTATACACCTGTGACAAGGGACCTGATGAAACCCATAAATATGACAATTTGTTATTTTGTTTCTTATAAAGTATTAGCCGGCTATTCCAGGTGACAGAACAACTCTATATCGGTTAGGGATGTCACACAACATGCAACATGTTAAACAATGCTGTAAAAAAAAATATATGACTTTTGATGCAAACCATTGATTGCCATGCACCACATATGGCCTAGACTGAATCGAACCATCAGCATGCTTCCATGCAGCCAATAAACGGTTTTGAATCAGTTTATTGGGAATAATCCGAATATACGTGTTATTCTGATTGAAATAAACCGAAAAAGGCCATATTCGACTAAAGCCCTCCTTACACTGACAGACTTTGGAAAGATTTGGAAAAGATTTTTGAAAGACTACAGTCTCAGACCCTCTCACATCTAATGGCCTCCTTACACCAAACAACTTTGACAAGATTTGGGAAAGATTCTTCAAAGACTGGAGTCTTTTGAGTAAAGCTTGAATGGGGGGCATTAGTTAAAAGACTACAATCTTTTAAGAATCTTTCCCAAATCTTGTCAAAGTTGTTTGGTGTAAGGTGGCCATTAAGACAAGTAGTAGAGTTTTAAGTCACAGACTATGATTTTGCAATGACTAGGGATCTTGCAGGGTCACTATTTACAAGACTGCAACTAGATTCCTTTAAATTATTACCCATCGTACAATAAACAGGAACTGAAATGATAGCCTACTAAACTCTTCATATTTTCGTGTTTCTGCAGCATTGTTTCATGCGTGAAATCCCTAACCGATATAGAGTTGTTCTGACTCCGACTGACTTAAAACCGCTAAGATTGGCACCTTACACTTACAGTAACGATCTAATTGACGGGAGCGGGCTGCGATTCCAGTACAACTCCCATGATTTCTGTCCGACTTTGGAAATGTAGTCTCCAACTGTGAAAACAGACCAAAATCGTACAATGTAAGGCCGCCATTACTAATAAACCGTTTGCACACCCTAGCATATGCCTGTTTTAAACGGAATATTGGGTCATAAAAAAACACCTTAAACGGAATATGCTCCCAGAGTGTTGTAGGCCTGCACATGCTCAATTCACACAGAATTAGGATAAAAGGAACCATTTGTCTCTCACACACACTTTCGTAATCATGGCGAAACAACAAGCACACTTTTGGAAAGATGAGACAAATTTATGTCTTCCAATCATGCAAATGTCAGGAAGTTCCTCGACGGGAGAAAATGTCGTAATAGCGACGTTTTTAAAAATTTGTAAAAAACTTAATGAGGCTGGCTATCGACTAACGCCTGAACAAGTAAAATACAGGTGGAAGACTCTGAAGGTGTTGTATTATGCATCTCCAACTGCTTGACCAGTTCATATCTACATCTGAATATTAGGAAATCTGTATATAAAGATCCCGAGCCTGCTGTGACAGTGGCAGGGAGAAAGTTATTATCCGTCACGATTCTCAGGATAGGACCCACGCGCAAGACTCATACAGGCCGTATTTCAGACAAACACACTTTATTTTTAAATTACAAACTTGACATTTACAGACTTACTTACATACAGGACTTCGACCAGACAAAACAGAGAGACGATCTGACAAAGGACAGAGAAACAGGGGAGTAGAAATACACAGACCAATTAACAGAAAGACACAGGGAATAAATTAAACCAACAAGACAATAACAGGGAACAAGTGTGAGCAGAAACGGAGGTAAACTAATGAGACAGGAAGTGCAGACCATATAAGGGAATGGGTGGGGAGACAAGGGCACATGACAGAGAACAATACACAGAATGGCCACCAGGTGGCAAAAAGTCTAGTGCAGGCCAGATCCTGACAGTACCCCCCCACGGACGCCTCCTGGCATCCCCTGAAAAGTCCAACCAGGGTGGGCGGAGGGGGCCTGGACGGAGGGACTGGTCCGACAGACCTTAACTCCCCTTGGGATCACTGGGAGAAAGCAGGGTCTGCAGGCCTCTGTCCAGATTTGAGAGCTGACTGGCTAACGTAGCCATTCCCGACACCTCCATCGTCCCGGGCTTTGATGAAATTGCCGGCTTCATAAACAAATGGCATGCTGGCGCTCCAAATCAGTGGACTTCACCAGTTCTTCATTAAGCCTGCTGAGGGTGTACTGCACCTGGCTTAGCTCCTCCATGTGGAAAACAGAGTCTGCTGGGTCCATACTTTGGTCCGATCGTACTGTCAGGATTCTCAAGATAGGACCCAAGCACAAGACTCCAGGCAGAATTACAGACAAACACACTTTATTGTTAACTACAAACTTACAGACTTCCAAACATCCAGGACTTTGATGCGACAAGACAGAGATGATCTAATCACATGTCCAAAGGCATACACCCTTTAGCAATTATAAACATGTAATTACAATACAGTATATTATAATCAACTTATACCTTTCTACCTTATTCATTTCTCACCTATTTCTCCACGTGTACTTCTCATCCCTTGTTGTTACCTGCAGAAGTCCCTGCTGTCCCTCAATGAATGTTTTGAACTCCAAGCATGAGAGTTTGAAGTTTAGTCTGACCTGGAGTTCTGACCAACCCTACTGACAACCTGTTTCTCTTGTCAAACCAGACATCTTCCATGTGGCTAAATACACGCTCAGCATAAGTGTTACTGATGGAGATTGACAAAATGAATACCACTTTTGGCAATTCTCTCACTGCTTTCTCCTTCTTGAAAAAGAATGTCCATTCCTTGTCTGATGCCAGCTGTACTGGGATGCTTTCAAAGACATTGTTCAGTACAGTGTAGTCCTGATACAGTTTGTCAATGTCAATGTCCAAAGCTAATTTTTCGGACAATCGATCAAGTGCATTTGATTCCATCGGAGCACTCCGTTGCAGACAGCTCGCATTAGACAATCCTCAAAATCAAAAGTTAGCCTCTAGGTACAGAACAGACTTTCTTTCACCCCTGCAAAGCTCCATGGCCTTGCGCCAGGAACAAAGGCTGGATTCAGCACTTCCTACACCCAAGCAATGAAGGCCCTGGTTAAATTAAAGGAAGCAGGCCAACCACGCATCTGCTGCAGCAGAGGACAGGCCGAGATTGAACACGCAGGGGCCTCCAGGAGAAGGAAATGGAGAAGTGTGCTGCTGAAACTGAAGCTCAAAAGTTAGCCTCTAGGTACAGAACAGACTTAAAGAGGCTGGCAGCGTTTGTTCTATTGCACTTAGGTTGTTGCACGTTTGCCTCATTTCACTGCCATAATACTTGTGTGAAAGACGTAAGATTATGAATGAATGAAGTTTTATATAAAATGAAGTCCATAAATACACACGTAAGACAAGATAGATAAAATACACAGAATATAAAAAAAAATCTTATATTCATACATATAGTTTACATATACATTTCAGCCAGTGCACCTTCAGACTAGCGAGAGCAGTTGAAAATTTGATTTGAGAGTGCCACAATGATACCATTTACAGATCCCTCCAGACGTTGCATACATTTAAACATTAAGTTTCTTAAGAGGGATGAAATACAGTAAATGACCTTGTCACACCAAAGAAACTGTACCTTTGGATAAACTCAAGTGTTGAGCACAATGTTGGCGTCAAAACATGATGACCCTCATAAAACAGACAGACACATCAAAGCAGGGAGTGAATCACATGACACAACACAGGAAATACACAAGGGGCAAGAACATAACAAACACATAAACAGGTAAAAATACATGGCATGACAGGAGACAGCAGTATAGGTACAAAGTTGGTTAAAGCAATGCAACTACATATCCCACCCCCTTCAACCAACCCCAAAATACACACTTAAGCTAAAAAAAAGTTAACCTATAGCAGAATTGAATTTAGTACACTACAATAATTAGCTTGAAGGTTTGGTGATATTTTCAGTGTTTGCTTACCACACACAATGATGCACGGTGTTGGCAGCAACTGGTCCAATTGAACCTCTTCAGCCAGAATCGTGTCTTCCTCCTCCTTCTCGTCAAAATTTGAAAGTAGAAGAAGAACCATTTCAATTATGGCTTCCCTGGAACCATCCAGCGTCCCTGTCTGGGCCTGGCATCTCATGAGGGCATCCATCACTGTTTTGTTCTTTGGTGCCGCGACGCGAAGAAATTCAAGAGGTGTTTGCTTTTTTTGATATTTCTCAGGAATGTACCAATGAGACTGACACCCGTTAGTACCTCGAAATGAGCGGCCATACCAGCCTCTTTACTGTACATAAGAAGTGCCACTCACGGCAAAAGCTATTTATGGACGCTCCCCCATTTATTTCTCGTCGCTGAGAGAAGTATGTTATCAGCACCAACTTCAATCCCATAATTCATTTTGTTAAACCTCTTCTTCATTTCCTCTTTCTGATTCTTTTGAGTTTCCTCAGTCTCGGTCAGACGCATATACTTTGAGTCCCATTTAACGCACCCGTAGGTGTCCTGGACACTTGCACGCTGGATTGCTGGAATTTCATCAGTGTCATCTTCATCTGAGCCTTGTTTGCGCTTTTGTAATTTGCACTTTTGTGCTTTCGACACGTGCTTGAAGCTGTTTGGCAATGGAATCATGACCAGAACCCACAACACCACCCTCTGAAATCTTGATGTGAGTCTGGCTCGTCAGGCTAATATTTTTGTGATCGGTACTGCGGGTTTGTGTGGAACTTTGAACTTTTTCAAGTCTATTTTCTGTGCAGGGTATTCCAAAAAATGTGGTTTAGTAACAACCCTGAGTATGTGAAAATGAGTCATCTGAATATGACTCGCCTGTACACAACTCGTCTGGATTTGACTCATTTTAACACAACTCACCTGCGCACATCTCCCCCAGTGTCCCTGGTGTGTGTGTGTTTTTCTCACTGTGGTGTGTTTGTGTGGGGACAGATTTACTGCTCCAGCAGAGAAACTCTGCATACGCGTCCGCTAGATTGGCTTGGCTCTGGGGAGCCTCAGTCGACATGCACCCATAAACATGCCAAATTTACCCGCCATCACTGCCAGTGCGGCCGCTGCTGCCGTCTCCCGGGAATTAATAACCTAAGCGCCAAGCAGGCTTTAAGACCCTGGGTCATCCTCATTAGAGGCAGAGTAGTCATCAGACATCAGCTGGAGGGAAGCAGCTTCCTCACGAGAGCACTAACACTCACAGTTATACATAATATACTGTAACATACGCGCGCACATAATGTATATATATGTATATATAAACAAAAATGAAGTTGGATTATATAGCTTAATGAAGTCTGATAAGTCATGTAGTTCTGTATCAAACTTCATTATATAATAGCCTAAACAATTTGCTCTCAGTATAATTCTAACCATGTCAGGTGATAATATTTGAAGTTAGTTTGAATATATTTCATAACAATGTACTGTAGTACAGGATTTTTAAAAAGTTCAATGTCCATCGCAATTGACATCAGGGAGATGTTAGCCAACACTCAGTTAATTAGTGTCACTAGGCAATGTTTGGACATATCTGTAAGCAATTCATAGCTATTCAAAGTTTGTGTATGGATTTATTTAGTTGTTTAATACATTAATACACAGGATTAGGATTAGATGTTATAATCCCTTGTGCCAAAATCCAAGGTAAAAAACACATTCAGAAGCCCCTACCCAAATTCATTGAAAGGAACACTCCACCCATTTGCATTAGGCTTTGCATTGTTAGAAACCCAGTCATACTTTTGAATGGTCATGCAACAAACACTCTCTCATTTCCCCGAGACGGGAGCAATCCGTATCCACCTCTTTACACTTCCTCCCACAATGACGCAAAAATTGTCATTTTGCGTCATTGTCGGAGGAAGTGTAAGGGGGATTTCTGTTGAGACTACAAGCACTAGTTCTCACCCTTTCAACCCCGCCCCTAAGGGGTTGGACCTAATGCGCTAACAGACCTATCACAGATCAGTGCCAGTGCGTTTGACTTCACCGGCAGAAACCTTCAGAAAATATGGCCGAAGGTACTGAATACGCAGACGGATGCAATATGGAGGATTGGAATTTTGAAGAAGTTATGGTAAAAACGGATGTTCGTGGCTACCTTTATGAGCCACAATATAGCGACGAGCAGCTGAGGGCTATGGAGGAACAGGAGGCGGCTGAAGCTGCTGCCACAACAGCCGAGGCAGACGACCTGCCTGCCGCCGACGAGGAGCCCGCAATGGCTCGAGCTGGGGCGGATTGGTGGTGCCTGCTCTCACTGAGCGCCAGTGGACACAGAACAAGAGTCTGTCTGCTGCCGAGAATTCCAGCGGTGCCAATTTCTTCTGGACGAAATCACAGAATCGGAGGATGACACGGACGTGTGTTGTTGATCACCTGAGTTTCACACCCCATATGGATAGCGGCGTCCTGGAGACCTTCTTTAGAATACCTAAGATCGACTGGAAACGGCAGCCAAAGCCTACAGGGCCAAATGGACGTCTTTCTGTAAAGTAAGTTTATTTTCTTTGTTACTATGTCAATGAGTATTCTCATTGACATAGTAACAAACGCTAACGTGGCATGTTCATTGCACAAATAGCTTGCAGTTATGCTAGCTACTGTGGAACGCTAGGCTCAAAGACCATCACTCACTTTGTGCTCAATATGTTTTGTCCAGACAATTTCGCCTAACAGCCTACCGGTACTTTCTTGAGTGGGTCCTACAAGGAGAGAGATTGGGCAGAGGTCGTCGTGTCATGTTACCTGCTTGTGTCGTGCAGGCTATCCGCCAGAAATACCCAGCTCCAGACGGCCAGTACTGCGGGCACCAAGAAGCGGAGGACGCTCAGGAGGAGCTATAGTTTCATTGTTTGTATAGTTATTTAATTAAATGGTTAAAATTTACGTTGTTGTAGTTCTTTCTTAGTAGTGTTGCTCCAAGTGTATTCGAGTTATTGAACGACCAACATTTCAAAACTGGAACTACCTAGCTACTGTTGCCTCAGATGACAAAGATAACAGAATGGTGGTCATACCTATCATTTCTATAAATTATGAAGTATTACAAGTACACATTGCATTATAAGTTTGTTGCAAATCAGTTACCTCCTTCCAAGTTCATGATGCTAAACTTTGTTGAAGGCAGACTGGAGAGCAGGAGTGACATTTTGTTTGTAATTCACAAAGAAAGAATTGTGAAAGAATTGTGTCATGAACATCAAAACACACAAACAACATTATCCACCCTGTGATTGAGTATGTATAGTAAGGTGCTCGATGGCAGTGCAAACAGGTAAGGCAGTGCGAGGATAAGGTCAAAAGACCATATTGAAGACATAAAGACATCTAAGACATGGTAATATTACAAAATATTGGTGAGGAATGGGTTAATGTAGAGCTGACGTCTCAGAAGCGGCTCTTGAATGATCATGTTGCAGCTTCCTGTGGCGGCTTTGGGACAGGGGCAATGTTAGGGGGCAAAGGAGGTTGTGGTTGGGACAGGGGCAATGTTAGGTAGCAAAGGAGGTTGTGGTTGGGACAGGGGCAATGTTAGGGGGCAAAGGAGGTTGTGGTTGGGACAGGGGCAATGTTAGGTGGCAAAGGAGGTTGTGGTTGGGACAGGGGCAATGTTAGGTGGCAAAGGAGGTTGTGGTTGGGCAAGTGAGGCGGTTGAGTCCTTAAATGTTATGTTTGGCTATATTTTGGTCGCTTGTTGTTCTAATGTGTCTGCCTTGCTAACTCCACTCGTCAGCAATGAGGAAGCAAAGTTAGCAATGTAACGTTAGACACTTTGCTATACGTTCTATATAATTTTGCTATTAGCGATGTAAATCCACCATGTTTTACTGTGTTAGTCTGACGTTATTCAAATGTTTTTAACGTTACTGGACGTATGACATTTCAGACTAAAACAACATCAACATCTGCAGCGTTGTCCTCCTCATCATCAAAAGAGGATGAATCCCAGTTAGTGCCAGCACCAATGTGATCAACACCAGTCAAGACTCCTCCCTCTGTCCAAGCACAGTTTGTAAGTAGCCTACATAAATATTATCTCTAATCATGGTTGCAGTGGAGGCTAAACGCAAGTAAACACAGTTTACCCACCTCTGAAATTTCAGAAATAGTTTATCCACCTCTTGATAGTTCGTGGAATATAGTTTGAAAAGAAACCTCTTGTTTGTTTTATAGTCGCCATGCCCAAGTACACCTGGCTTTGATACCAGTGCCAGCACCCTTGAAGTTGCTGAAACAGATGAAAGCTTTCAGCTTGAGTCAACCCTCACCACCACATTGTTAATTGTTGTCAAGAAAGGCAATTCTCTATGGTGTCTTTGAATGTATTTGATCATTTCAGACACAGATAATTTCACTTCCTATCAGCCCTGAATCTTCCTGAAGTTCCATTGATTTACAAGGTGCAAAATGACAATTTTAATATCTTTCACAGGTCTGTCGTAAACCACATGTGGTTTTCCTGTGGCACCAGAAAGGGGGACATTGACGTAAGGAATCAAAAGCTGCCATACATTTTCTATCTGATTTTTTGATAGTATTGTTGAGAATATTTTCTTTCCCAAAGGCACTACAAAACAGGTGGAAGTGCATTCCACACCATGTGGCCAATGAACACCGATGGACTGACATGGATTAAAAGTAGCATCACTGTGACCATGCTCATCTAACAGCTGAGGAGCGAAGAAGAGGATGTGGCTGAAGAAGGACTCAGTGGCATATCAGGACCTGATGTCGCTAGTCTTTGATAAGAGGCTTTTGAAAGATCTTCAGAAGATGGCCCTCTTCAAACATACTGGTAAGAACTGACACCCTTTTTACCCACATGTTTTGAACACATCCTATTGAACATGTGTTAAAGGGACACCAGGCAAGCTTGATGCTTTTTCTCTACGAAACTCGCACTTGCTCGGTCTGAAGCTCTTTTCCTTTTCTTTGCATATTCCGTCAAGGGTTTTCGCTGCTTCTTCGCTGGCTCTGCCATTATACACACGTTTGCAACAATCTCTAGCGCGTTTGTTAGCCTGCCTCTGCGCTGTATGCAGGATGTAAACTGATCCTGCTTCGGTCGGCGGGTACGATACACTGAACTTGCAAGCGGGATATTCTTCCTACAGGCAGACCGTCAGATGTTTTAGTGCATAGGTTCTCAAAGTGCGGCCCGCGGAAACATTTATGGCGGCCCGTGATAACATCTGTAAAAATGTTAAAACTGTACATTGCTTTGGAAGAATAAATCTCCGTTTAGTGGTGTTTAGCGGCATCTATGGCATCTATAGGCATAAGCTGTAATTACAGGTGTGGTCCAACCGATCGCACACTTGACCTCACTCCCAGAAGGCCATCAGTGGTTGTGTTAAGATAAGTTGGAGATGGTAGAGCGAGAGCCAGAGCGGGAGCAGGGCCCCTCGAGAAAAAAACGTTATGTCAGCGAGGAGAAAAGGCAGTTTCAAGATAAATGGACAAACAATTACTTCGTCGAACTTCACGGGTCGGATAAAGTCGTTTGCCTGATCTGCAGGCAGGTAATTGCAGTGCGCAAGGACTTCAATATAAAACGCCATTATTATACCAAACATAAAACCTACGATAAATTCAGTGGCAAGGACCGCACCAGTAAGGTTGAACAACTAAAAAATTTGGCTAAAACTAGTGAAGCTGTAACACAGGCTAGCTACGTGGTAGCCCAAGAAATAGCTAAGCGGAGCAAGCCATTTAGTGAAGGAGAATTTGTGCGAGACTGCATGTTGAAAGTGGCCGACATTGTATGCCCAGAGCAAAAAACAAAGTTCCATGACATAAGTTTGTCGAATGACACAGTCACACGACGAATCGAAGATCTGGCTAATGATCTGAAAGAACAACTGGGAAAACGTGAGGAGGGGCTAGGAAAGGGAGCTTTTTCCATTGCACTGGATGAAAGCACGGATATTTCCGATACAGCGCAATTGCTGATTTTCATCCGAACAGTCACGGAGAACTTTGACATTGAGGAGCTGCTAAGCATGGAGAGTATGAGTATGTCGAGAGAGTCGACATTTGTGATGCTGTGTGTCGCAGTCTTGATGCATACAAAGTGAACCTGGCATCTATGGTCGGTGCTGTGTGTCGCAGTCTCGATGCATACAAAGTGAACCTGGCATCTATGGTCGGTGCTGTGTGTCGCAGTCTCGATGCATACAAAGTGAACCTGGCATCTATGGTCGGTGTCACAACAGATGGAGCACCGGCAATGGTCGGAAGTAGGGCAGGTGCCGTGTCACTGCTCTCTGAGAAAGTGGTCAACAACGGAGGTGAGAAACTAGTCAGATACCACTGTATAATACACCAAGAAGCCCTCGCTGCTCAGACGCTTGAAATGAAACATGTCATGGACATAGTTGTGAAGACAGTTAATTTCCTGAAATCCAGAGGTCTGAATCACCGCCAATTTAAGGCTTTTTTGGCGCAGTCAGAGGCAGATTTTGGGGACGTCATATACTTCACTGCAGTCAGGTGGCTGAGTGGAGGTGCTGAAACGTTTTTTTTTACTTGAGAAAAGAAATAAAAGAGTTCATGGAGTCAAAAGGACAATATGTGACAGAGTTAAGTGACACTAAATGCCTCTGTGACCTTGCGTTCCTTGCTGACGTGAATAATTGTCTCAGCGATCTTAATCTGAAGCTGCAAGGCCATGGGAAGCTCATTTCCACACTATTTGACAACGTCAAAGCTTTCCAGCGAAAACTTGAACTGCTGCAGGGACAGCTCAGAAAGGGAGATCTTACTCATTTCCCTGCCTGTAAGTCGCTCGTAGATGACACAGAAACAGATGGGAGCCAAGTTTTACGCCACCTGCGTTCAGAAAAGAACCATAACCTCAAAAAAAAAAACTCAGAGAGGAATTTGACCACCGCTTCTCCGATTTCAGGGACCACGAGAAAGCATTCAACCTTTTCCAAAACCCTTTCTCATGTGTGCCTGAGGAAGAGCCTGCAGAAATGCAGTTTGAGCTCGTCGACCTGCAGGAGAGCTCAGAGGCCAGAGCAGCATATCGTGACAAGAATCTCACCGAGTTCTACAAAGGACTTTCCCCATCCACATACCCTGCACTTCGCCAGCATGCTGTCAGAATGGTATCTTTATTCGGAAGCACATACATCTGTGAGAGGACCTTCTCCACCATGGCCATCAACAAATCCAAGCTGAGATCCAGGCTGACAGATGGTCATCTACATGCTGTCCTACTTATCACAACGACGGAGATGGAGCCGGACATCAGAGGAATCGTGGCCAACCGAAAACAGCACCACAAATCCCATTGCAATTCAACAGGTATGTACTGGCCAAGTAATACATATTCAGTGTGACTTAATGACAAGCTTATTAATGACAAGCTAATTAATGACAGGCAATGATAGATATGAATGATGATAATGATGATGATGACTTGTTTGGTAAGCTTCTATTTTAAAAGTTTCTTCCCCCTCCCTATCTCTCTCTGTTCTGTGTGTCTGTCTCTCTCTCTCTCTCTCTCTCTCTCCCTGTCAGGTTTTCCTGTGGTAGCAGTTGGAATTGCCCCTAAATAAGGCATCAGTTATGAATTAAAATGTGTTTATTGCAAGAAATATAAACTGTAGAGATGCATCATTAAAATTATTACAAATGGGATTTATTTATTTTTTCTTTTCTCCCCCCGCCCCTTTGGGCCCTCAGTTCAATGTTGGGTTCCTGAATTGGCCCTCACCAATCAAAACTTTGAGAACCCCTGTTTTAATCCTTCAATGGCTGTGTCCTCTCCGAACATCGGGTTATTGATAGCCCGTAGCCACTTTTTTACACAAGTCCAACTCTTTGGGTAATGCTGTGCTGGCTGAACCTTCCGGTACCATGCAAGTGCACACGATTTTGAAACACAAACGAGGAGTAATTCACTAATGAGTGAAACTAACTCTTCTAACTCTTCACTAGAAATTGTGTGAAATGATTTCCACGTAGTAGAGTGGAGCTCAACGCTCGATCCTTGGTTGATAGATTGATGGGCGGAGTTCAACCATTGAGTTCGACAGTGGAAGTGGCCTGTGGAGCTGAGCATTGCAATGCACTATGGGGATTGTTGTCTGCAATCCACAAGCACTAAAAAGTCATTTTCTGCCTTTTCTTGATCAAGGCACCAAATTAGAAATTTATGCTACTATTCTACTACATATATGGCCCACTTTCAATACATATTCATGTCTCCACTGGTGGAATGTCCCTTTAAAAAAGCACGCTAATCACCAATCTGCCAACCAATGGTCACAAACACAAGACAAATGGCCCATCTAACAGCAGTATATATAGTATGCAGCATGTCATTGGGGTTATCAAGTGGGCACCCTCATTCACCGATGTTTCGTTAAGTTAGGCCCACAACACCTCATGAAGGCTTAACACTGAAACCAGCGTCCTGGAGACACTCCCCTCCATGCTGCCATCATATTACCACATTGAAATATCCAAGATACACTTAACCAACCTAGGCATGGTCTAGGTTGGTCCGCCCCGTTGATGTGGACTAAACCATAACCCTAAAAACCCTAACCAACCTCCATCGACCTAAGGACGGTCCATCACAAACACTAAACAAATGAGCCAGTTAGCTTACCTTAGCTTGCACCCCAGGAAGTGTAACTCCTCCTTACCCACAACCATTCACTTGCTCGTTCTGCTGCCAAGGACATGTTACTAACCACCTGCCTTAGACTTCGTCCACAAATGCCCAATTCAGACAGCAAGCCAATAGCAGATCTGCCCACAATGTCAAAGAAATTTCACCTACGTAGAACTCACGACTGCACAGTTTGCATACCGCTTTGTCCTTCTCCATAGTTTGATATACCCAAACCCCGAAGTACTTCCATATCAAACTCCTCAAGTTATTAGGGCCCATCACTCGTCTCTCTCATGTCGCACAGGTTGATCGCGTTGTCTTAATTTTTTTGCCAGCAGCATAGCAGCCGATTGAAACAGCTGTTTCCAGTGTGTAAAATTGGTGGGAATTTTCTTTTTAGCTTTCGCAATGCTTACTGCATTTCGGAATTCTTTGTTATTTTTCTGCTTGTTTGTGAGTTTTGTTACATCTATCTTTTTTATTTGTTTAAAATTAATAGTGTACATATTTGGTTAAAATCGATTCCCTATTTTAGTTTTCGAAACTTGTGTTGGTTGGTCCAATCGATTGTGCAATCGATTTTCGAACGTAAAGTGACAGCCCTAATGGACATTGGTATTTTTCTAAACACCGTGATTCTTCCAGCTCTGGTCACATTTGGATTTAGTCAACAATTTGGAAAAGCCAGCAGGAAACAAATATGTTTTTTAAGGTACCTCCTTTCTATGATTCCATACGCAGAAGATGCTTGGAGCTTCCACTAGAGGAAAACTTTGTGTTGACGAGCAAATGGTGCCATTCCGTGGACTTCTGTCTGTCAGGCAGTAAGTCAGAAAGGCAAGCCGCACCCATTGGTGGTGAAAGTACACTTGCTGTGAGGCAAAAGTGGCATGGCCTATGACTTTCTGCTGCACCAAAGTGCTACAATGGAGATTTGGAGCTACAGTAGGGCACCATCTCACCCAGCGTATCACCAGTGCCAATCACAAGAGGTATTTTGATATTTTTTTCACATCGTTTAATCTTTTGGAGCTGCTGGCTGAGAAGAAAATTCTTGCTGCTGGGACAGCAAGGGCCTGCTGCTTTGCCAGGCCTCCTCTACACAATGGATGAAGTGCAATGGTGGGACAAAAAGGAGGCTAGATTTGTGAAGGTGCCCCGTCCAGAGGTGATCAGGCTCTACAATGAAGCAATGGGCGGTGTTGACCTGCTTGATCAACTTGTCAGTCTGTACCATACTGATATTTGTCAACAACAGTTGGTTGGAGTATAGGCTGGACTCAGAGAGGGCTGGCATGCTGACAAAAGACACCCTGGATCTCCTCCATTTCATGATGAATGAATGTGGCCCAGTGTGTGACAGAGGGCTCTGTCCCAGTTCACGGATGACACCTTGTAGCTCACACACGCTAACTACCCATTCATACAACAGCGTGCACACACGCTAACTAGTTTGCTCCCCAACCATACAATGACACGCACACACGTTAACTAGTTTTTGTTCCATTCATTAGATGAAACACACATAACACAATAACCTCCTAACAAACATTTTTTTTCTTACCATTGTTGGAGCGACCGTGTTTGTGTTTGTCACAAATTACTGCACTAATTAGTGTTTGTTTGAATAGTTTGCGTGCCACCATAGCGGGGGCTTGTGCAATGGTGTAAATGGTGGGCAGAGGTGCAATGATTTTGATATTAATGTGCAGTGTTACTAAGGATGTGTGATGTATCCTGTACATTTCATGTATTGCAATATGTGTAACCTTGATTGATGACAAGTTGATCAAGCAGGTCAACACCGCCCATTTGCTTCATTGTAGAGCCTGATCACCTCTGGACGGGGCACCTTCACAAATCTAGCCTCCTTTTTGTCCCACCATTGCACTTCATCCATTGTGTAGAGGAGGCCTGGCAAAGCAGCAGGCCCTTGCTGTCCCAGCAGCAAGAATTTTCTTCTCAGCCAGCAGCTCCAAAAGATTAAATTATGTGAAAAAAATATCAAATTACCTCTTCTGACTGGCACTGGCGATACGCTGGGTGAGATGGTGCCCTACTGTAGCTCCAAATCTCCATTGTAGCACTTTGGTGCAGCAGAAAGTCATAGGCCATGCCACTTTTGCCTCACAGCAAGTGTACTTTCACCACCAATGGGTGCGGCTTGCCTTTGACTTACTGCCTGACAGACAGAAGTCCACGGAATGGCACCATTTGCTCGTCAACACAAAGTTTTCCTCTAGTGGAAGCTCAAGCATCTTTCATTATGGCATCATAGAAAGGAGGTACCTTGAAAAACATATTTGTTTCCTGCTGGCTTTTCCAAATTGTTGACTAAATCCAAATGTGACCAGAGCTGGAAGAATCACGGTGTTTAGAAAAATACCAATGTCCATTAGGGCTGTCACTTTACGTTCGAAAAATCAATTGCACAATCGATTGGACCAACCAACACAAGTTTCGAAAACTAAAATAGGGAATCAATTTTAACCAAATATGTACACCATTAATTTTAAACTAATTGAACAAATAAAAAAGATAGATGTAACAAAACTCACAAACAAGCAGAAAAATAACAAAGAATTCCTAAGTGCAGTAAGCATTGCGAAAGCTAAAAAGAAAATTCCCACCAAAAAAACACAAATTCAAGATGTGAGGCCCCTACCTGAAGTCCAGTTCAATATGGTGGACCATATGCCAAATTATGATGACAAGAAACAGGCCACCAGATGCAGGAGGCCATTTTGCACAGGAAAGACACACAAGTTTTGCGATACATGCGATGCCCTCCTGTGCTTTGTGCCTCACAGGAACTGTTTTTAAGGAACTGTTTCAAGCGTCGACCCAGCCATTGTCCTAATCTAGAAACGGCCCGGTTAGCTTTATCTTAGTGTAGTCGCTGTAATCGGGCGATATCAGATAGCATGTCATTGCAAAAGTGAATCAAATATAAATAGATTTTTTATAATTTCTCGTAACCTGTACATTCACATCGAGTACAAATATCCATGCTAATTAACATGAAGGGATTTATTAGACCAATTTAGATTTGGAACTATTTTCGGGCATAGCACCGGCAAAGCACCGCTGCCAGGCGCAAAGACATCACGCAGCATCTGTAAACCCTCAACTTCCGGCAATACACCAATGACAATGGCTGGGTCGCCTATAAAACGCTTTGGCTCACTCATCCAACTCTAGGGACTGCGGGGAGTGACCCAATTTCACCTAGGGGTGGCGTATTCCTTTAATGTGTGTGTGTGACCAGAACAATTTGGGGGTTCAACTTTACACTATTTGTTATATTAATATGTGATGAGTTGGTTCATGAAGTTTTACTGAAGGCAATATCGATATTAAACACAATCATACATTGTTCGAGTTAATGTGCATGTTTTGACCTGCTCACAGACATATAAAAACATTTAGACACGTGCACACAATGCAGACATTCAGCTCCAAATGTCATGTGTGATTATTTGTTTCAAGACTACTATGTTAAAAACAGGGAAAAAACACTCAAGTTCTCATGTCATTTTACACCTATTTAGTCGAGGCGTCCATTGTAATGGACATAGAAAAAATACTAAAAGACATGATTTAGCAAAATATTATATATTTTTCCCTTTATTTCTACATTGGAGAGGTGTAACAATCAGCTGGAAAAAGTTTTGCTCAACAGAAAAAAATCGTGTCTGAAGGGGTTAAAAATATGTTTTTAAAAAATATATTTTAAACATGGACAGAATGCTTTTTTACTTTAAACAAGTCTTAATGGCTGTGCAACATTTACAGGGTTTTTTTTAATACATTTTTCACCACCCAAAAAAAAACCTTTTTTGATAAGTCTACAGTGCACAATATTATTTTGTCTTAGTCTCCTCACTTTAACATACACACACACACACTTGTGGTCTTGGCCCTCTACAAACACCTCCTGACACCACCCAGCCTGATGTCTGAGAGGTTCTGCCAGATCTCAGTGACATGCTAAGAGGATTGAACGTTCTGCATGGTCCCCCTAAGTCACGGTTCTAAGCGTGCATTCTCTCGATTCCCACTACTCCTTTGTGTGATAATCAGCTTCTCTGTAATTAGAGCCGCTCACTGTCAGAAATTCAGGCATTACATCTGAAAGCCGCATTAAGCACAGAGAATTTGTTGTTTGCAAATTTTAATGTCAAGCTGTTTACTGTTAATGTATCTCTTTAATCTGATTTTGGATTGCATGATCATCTGCTTTCTCCTCCACACACCCCTTTCCTCACCTATAAGGCTTCATCCATTCTGTGTGTGTGCGCGTGCGTATGAGTGTTGTGCATGCATCATATATATATGTGTGTGTGTGTGTGTATGCAAACCTGCCAACCTTGAAGGAAGTTTTTGAGTCCCTCCTTTAGCCAAAAAGACAGGCAGGCCTACATGAATGTGGCCCAAAGCAGTAATGTTTACATTCATGTGCAGGCTTACTGAGTCTAGGAATGGTATTATAAGTATATATATGGTATATTGTCTGTAATATATATATATATATATATATATATATATATATATATATATATATATATATATATATATATATATATATATATATATATACATTAATACTCAGAATTAGATATTAAAATCCCTTGTGCCAAAATCCAAGGTAAAAACACATTCAGAAGCCCCTGCTCAAGTTTAACTTTAAAAAGCACACTACCCACAAATCCGCCAACAAATGGTCACAAACACAATACAAATGGCCCATCCAACAGCAGTATATAGTATGCGGCATGTCATTGGGGTTATCAAGTGGGCACCCTCATTCACCGATGTTTCGTTAAGTTAGGCCCACGACACCTCATGAAGGCTTAACAGTGAAACCAGCGTGCTGGAGACTCTCCCCTCCATGCTGCCACCATATTACCACATTGAAATATCCAATACCCAAAATACTCTTAACCAGCCCAGGCATGGTCAAGGTTGGCTAGGTTGGTCCGTCCCGTTGATGTGGACTGAACCATAGCCATAAAAACCCTGGCCAACCAACCATCAACCTAGGCACAGCCCATCACAAACACAAAACAAATTAGCCAGTTAGCTTAGGCCCCATCACAAACACAAAACAAACTAGCCAGTTAGCTTACGCCCCATGCTATGGGGCGCCAAATGTAACATGCCTTATTTCGTGGACAGAATGACTTTCGTGTGACGAAATACATATATTCATTACGAAACCATGTTACATCGTAACGCCTTTTGTCCACGGAATGCACAAATTGGTTTGCAGTGTGTCCACGAAACACTGAAGAGAGCACATCATTTCGTGGAAGAAATTGACTGGTGGCTTTTTCCTTTCGTGGACATAATGCTGAATGCAGTATTCACTGTCGTAGACGAAATGTTTGGTCAAAAGTAATTCTGTCTACGTAAATACGGAATGCACCTACACACATCATTCTGTGCATCCTTTACGATGCGTTACGATGTAACATGGTTTCGTAATGAATATATGTATTTTGTCACACGAAAGTCATTCTGTCCACGAAATAAGGCATGTTACATTTGGCGCCCCATACCATGCTGCCACCATATTACCACAACAAACATCCAAATACCCTCAACCAACATGGTCTAAGTTGGCTAGGTTGGTCCATCCCGTTGATGCGGACTGAACCATAAACCATAAAAAACCTTAGCCAAGTACCATCAACCTAGGCACAGTCCATCACAAACACAAAACAAATGAGCCAGTTAGCTTACCTTAGCTTGTGCCCCAGGAAGGGTAACTTCTCCTTACCCACAACCATTCGCTTGCCTGTTCTGCTGTTAAAGACATGTTACTAACCACCTTAGACTTCGCCCACAAATGCCCAATTCAGACAGCAAGCCAATAGCAGATCTGGTACAACTTCTCCCCACCCACTACCCATTTTGAGGCCCTAATGATGACCTCCATTGCCATTGTAAAAGCAAGTGGGGAGTTGGTACATCCGGCCATGATTCCTATCTCAAGTTGTTGCCACCCTGTGGTGTAATCAGCTGTAGTAAAACATAATTGAATATCCAGAAAGTATGCTTTTCCTAGGCTTTTAATGCTACCTGGAATTCTGAAATAATCAAAGGCCTCCCACAACAGACTATGCGGCACAGACCAGAAAGCATTAGCCGAATCCAAGAACACAACGTGCAGGTCTCTCTTCTCACGCTTTGCTAATTGAATTTGGTGCCAAATCATGCTTGTTTGCTCTAAGCACCCGGAGAAGCCAGGAATTCCAGCTTTTTGCACCGTGGTATCAATTAGTTTATTCCTTTCAAGGTAATTTGTCAGTCTCCGTGCCACCACACTGAAGAAAACCTTCCCTTCAACATTCAGTAGACTAATTGGCCTAAATTGATTAATCTCCACTGCGTTCTTTTCTTTGGGAATAAATATTCCCCCAGCCCTCCGCCAAGCCTTGGGAATACTCTGCTTTTTCCAAACTATCTTCATTAATTGCCATAGAAATCTTAAAACATCTGGTGCACTCTTATACAACCGGTAGGGCACTCCATTAGGTCCCGGGGCTGAACAGGCCCTTGCACGTTTTATTACTTCTTCCACCTCTTTCCACCTTGGTGGACTATCGTCGCATTGGCTACTTAATTCACCAATAGGTGGGATATCAGCAGGAAGTACCATCTCTCTTAACCTCTCCCTATCTTTGTGCACTCCCTCTAAATACTCCTCAAGCTTCTGCTTAGGTTCCAAAAGACTACCACTCTTCTGCATTACGAATAAAGACTTAACAAACTTAAATGGGTCTTTATAGAATGCTAGTCGAGCTAGTGATTTCTTCTTCCTATTTTTCCTAATATTTTCAGCTCTTCTTAGCACTGCCAACCGCTCCCTCACATCTGCCTGTAGACAGTCATTACCTTCCTTCTCATCATCTGTAGCTTTTCTCCACTGCTTCTTAAGCTGCCTCCTCTCCTTGATAAGTTTATCTATCTCCTGCTGGCGCCTAGATTTGACTACCTCATGTTGCCGTTTTGTCCTTATCTCAATAGTCCCAAATCTTTCCTTACCATAGCTATAAATAATGTCTCCCATTTTCTCTAATTTGCTTTTAGCCGTCCCCTTGAGCTGACCCAGGATACTGACCAAATCACTATTAACATCTTCCCACATTCTACATTCTGCTGCGCCTGGCCATCTAACCCCAGGCCTATGACCATTAATCTTCTCCCTCCTTGGCTGACTGGCCTCTCTTTCTGCCTCAGTGCTAGAACTTTCCTATATAATGGTATTATAAGGTCTCTGACGGACCCTAACATAAGTGAGACAGATATTCCTCCAGCTTTTGGGAATATTGGAGCCAACATTTGAATATATTATAACCAGCTGTGTGCTATGTGTAATTTATTGTATGTTTATGTCCGTATACTGTGTGTCACTTTTATATTTGGACCTCGTCTGTCAATGAAGATGATAATAATAATAATAATTATAACACATAGGCAAGATACATTAAGGATAGCCGACCCATTTATTCATGGGTCGGCATATTAGTCAGAACACTGGATTCAAGCTGAGTGTGTTCCTGAATAAAAATTAAATAATTTATATTCTAAAACTGATAGTTCCGGTCCATGATTGTGATTGGCTGAATCGCGTTCGATGCCGTTGTAAAATGCAGCATAAACATACACCTTGAACTCATTTCGTTCTATATTACTGTGCTACCATAACTTGATACAAAAGTTAAAGTAGCTGTGTCAACCATTCAGAGAGAGGAAATATATTTCTTGGCGGAAGAATGATTATCTAGGAATAACTTGTTATATTTCTAGTTGCTGTGCCTTTACTTTATGAAACTTTGCCAGGTATTTATAGTAACAGTTTTAGAAAAGCAATAAGCCACTCGAGTCCGTAGGTTACGCTGTTTCTACAACAGCTAAGGGGGGTTTTAGGCATCTGCTAGCACGTCGTGCAAAACAACGCCCCTTAGCTGTTGTAGAATCACTGTAACCTACGGCCTCTCGGGGCTTATTTTTTAAGTAGCTTAAAATAAATTCTGGCTATCTGCCTGAGAGCCGAACCCTATGGGGGGAGAAAGTGTGTATAGGGGTGTGTTTGTGTTAGTGTGGGTGGTTTTGGGGGACTGGACAATGTGTGGGATGTAGGGGTTTACTTTGAGAATGTGAGGAGTGGGTGTGTGTGTGGCTGTCTGCAGTGGTTTTAGGGAGACTGACTGATGTGGGTTGTGTAGGGGTTCACTGTGGAAGTTTGAGGTAGGTGGGCCCGTAGATATTAGAAAGCTAGATAGCGCATTGGGCACGAGTTCTATTAGGTGGCATACGTAAACGCGGCGGCCATATTGCTGGGTGCAGCACGTTTACTGTCTATGGGGGAGTGACAGCAACACTTGCTGCAATCAGAGACACCTGTTTGATTTCCTGTCAGAGTTGCGTGTTTCTCCATTGGCCTCCAGTTATTGTTGCCCCCACTAAGATGGCGGCGCTATTTACGTACGTTCGGGAGCCCAATGCAGTATCTAGCTTTCTAATATCTATGGGTGGGCCCCTCTGGCTCGCCTGAGACAGACAGACAGCTGACAAGTTGCTAATCGCCACCCAATTAGGGTGCTGCTTGGGAGCAGGAGTCCCCAGGGTCCTATCGCCAGCCACCTTCAGCCACCAGACGGGGGAAATTAAAACTGAGTGTGCTGCTTTCAGACGCAGGAGTATAAACCACTGGGGGCTGAATAATCAGCCAGTGTCACTGTGCAGCAATGAAATGCTTGCGGCCCTCTGCACGGAAAGATCCAGAAGATCACGGCATGAAAGGGACACTTCAGGAAGCTGAGCCTTCATGATGTGGAAGAACTAAAACTGCCATCTTAAAACAGAGACCTAAAAATAGAACAAACCATTTCTGTCTCTTTCTCTGCTTTCTCTCTCCCTCCCTCCCTCCCTTTTTCTTTTGCGAAGAAGTCAACACAGGAGACGACCTCATCAACACAACTACCGCGGGGCACCATCCAAAGCCGAATTAAAATAATTCCTCAAAAACCAGGAAGGAATAGAAAAGAGCAAACGTCTCTGTGGGGAGGGTAGAAAGGGAGGGAGAGAGTGTGAGAAAGAGTGAGAGAGAGAGAGAGAGAGAGAGCGGGCTGCGAGTCGGATGGACCGCTGCCAAATCCTGCTCCAGTCTGGGCGTCTCTTTGGCAGATGGGACTCCCGTCTTGCTGGCGTGTGAAAGATGGCTCGCCAAATGTCGCGCCTCACCTCACCGCAGTGCCACTGACAGATTGAAAGCAAATAGGTGGGCGTAATAAACAGCGCCACCTGAGAAAGCACTCAGGCACTCGGACCTGAACGGGCCAGGCGGCGGGCCCGGAACCAAACGCCGTGTCTGCTGGCCTACACTCAGAAAGGCATAAAAAGTCCAATTAAAGAAGCATTATGCGGTGACGCTGCAGCTTGTCCTGGGCAGCTTGTCCAGTCAGTCTGCAGATGTTTAATAACAGCTTTCGGTCTCAATATAGCAGCAGCTGTGTGTCTTTGTCAGCTGCCTTGGCAGAGCAGGAACGACACAGGAGTCACACTTTATAGGACTCAGCCTTTTAGAGCAGCGCAGGGATGCAGCGTAATACACACCGTATGAATGAGAAAAATAAACAGGAAGTTAAAATTGACTGGCATTTAGCTGACTCTTTTATCGGTGGCAACACAGACTTGCAATCAGTGAGTTCAGAAATTAACTTGGGTTGACCAATTGCCAGGTGGTTATTGACGTTACAAGTTGGTGACGAGTAACTTTCCAGATGTTAGTATAAAAAAAACATGTTATACAGTAGTAGTGATTTATGAATCTACATGTAATTACTGGCACATGGGTTTGTGATAGTCAGTTATGATGTAATATGTCCTTTAATACGTGTTACTATTATGTAAAAAAATGTGTTACAATGTAATTTTTTTAAAATATATAGCTACATGTATTATGTATTTGATAGAAAGTGTTATATGTAATATACAGTAAAGTGTTTTGAGTCATATAAAGAGCTGCCATGAATGGTTTATGAAGTGTGATATTTCATCAGCAGTCCCACGCTCAGGCTGGGCAGGTTTTTCTTACAGTAGTAAGAATATCAAAGCTGGAATGGACTGCAGAAGTGCAGCGACTGAACGAAATGGAGTTGGTAAAAATAACCATGCGCGGCTTCTGAAGAAAAGAGTAATCAAAAATATAGATGTTGCCCTGCAAGCAATATTATATCAACGTCAACAGGGCCTCCAAAAACACCACTGAAAATTCAACATTATTATTTTCAATCGTGCAGAGCCGCTCACACACCGCTTTTGAGATATAGCAGAGCTGCGTGCATACTCGCCTACCCCTCGAGGCATAAGGAGAAACACACACACATTCATAAGGACAGCATACACACTCACAGACATAAAGTCACACATACATATATTTGTACACTATACAAACAAATACACACCCAAACACCAACAGTGCGGGGTCCAAAACATACCCAAATTCGGAAGGTCTGGTACAATTCCATTCCATTGTCTTACTAGGTCCGGCAGAGACTAAATTATTCAAACAGTTGTTTTCCTTTCCTATGCCCATGGGATACGGAGAGGTAAGCTGAGGTTCTGAATACCCCTACCCTGACCCAAGCCCCCTACTGTTCTAAGCGGGGCACCTTGAGATCATCATGGGGCTTTAAGAGTGGGCTTACAGTGTGTGTGTTTGGGGGGTCCATTCTAGTCCTTCTGCTATGACAGACCCTGGTGGTTTGAGATAAGTTGACCCCCCAGCCCTCCAATCGTGCCAGGTGGGGGTCTTAAGAGCATGACTGGGCTTTGAGATGGGGATTGTTGATTATCAGACACACAAACATTCCAGACACACACCATGCCACCACCTCAACACACACACTCACAGAGTATGACCGCTGATGTATGGCCCATATCAGGCCCAAATGCGGACACAGGCCACCAGCAGGGCAGAGCTATCTTATTTATCTCAGCGCATCCACCACCCACACAGCAGAGTGGAGATGCTGGCCAAACACATCAGGTGGCGAGGGGTGTGTGTGTCTGTGTAATTCTGTGTACTGTATGTGTGTCCGTCTATGTCTGTGTACTTCTGTGTGTATGTGTCTGTGTACGTTTATGTCTGTGTATTTCTGTGTGTGTGTGTGTATGTTTATGTCTGTGTATTTCTGTGTGGGTGTGTGTATGTTTATGTCTGTGTATTTTGTGTGGGTGTGTGTATGTTTATTTCTGTGTGGGTGTGTGTGTATGTCTATATCTGTGTATTTCTGTGTGTGTGTGTGTGTCCAGGTCTGAGTGTGAGTGCTGGAAGTGCCCCAGAGCAGAAATACATATTTATTAGATCCTGTCAATTAATCGGCCGGCTCCTGCCAGAGAGCCAGAGCAGCATGGTCACCTCTCCCCCACCGACCCTCGTCCTTGTGCGTCCGCTTCTCTGACCATCCGTCCGCCCGTCTGTACGAGGAGACGCAGAGGAGACAACGCGGCTACAAGCCTCGGGGCCGGCCAGGTCTCGCACACAAATTACTGCTCCTCAAACTTCTAGCGGAAAATAAAGAAATAAATGCGACATTAGAGGGGGGAAAAAGGGCACTTTTATGGGTCAATTAGTTTTGTGGAATGTGCTAAATATAAACCATGATGTTGAACAGCGCCAGAGAATTGTGAAGAGGGAGAGAGAGAGAGAGAAGAGGGTTTTAGTAGTCTTTGACAGGGCAAACATCTAGACCATTTCCTTGTGTGTCACTGTGTGTGTGTGTGTGTAAGTTGCATAAGGACAGAGAGCAATATTCTTTGTGTGTGGCCTGATCCGAAATGAGAGGGCGCCTACGCTCACCAACAATTATGACTCAAACAACAATATTTTGAGTGATAGTCAGATAATTTGAGGGCACTTCAGTCAAAACAAATTTCTTGCAGATTAGTCACATATCGCCTAAGGGCTAATATTTTTATATCAATATCTAGTTTGTGACAATATGCAGCACTCCATTACCATTACTGTCAATTACATGAATGGAAGTGAAATTCCAATAGAATGACATTAAAATGTGAAGAAGTGCTGAGGACAAAAGAATACAACCCACAGGGGCGGAGCTTGAGGGGGTGCGGCAGGGGAGGAGCTAAGATCATGCAAACAGGTTTTTTTTTTTCCAATAATTTTCATCAGAGTGGGACGTATTAGGCTTATAGGTTGCCCCAGTCAGGACGAGTTAGGACACTGTTGAGCTCCTCTACAACTTTTTTGGTCATAGTATCAAACAATGGGCGCTCCTCAGTGAGTTAATGACGCCAGAGAGCAGAACGATCAGATTAAAACGTCCCATCACATTAGCCTCTGTCCCACACGCTGGTCATCTCGACATGATGCGCTTGTTGCGTTAAGGCACAGATATGGAGACATTATAAAAGCCCTCGTAAAAATATCCTTGACAAGTGACAAAACAGATGAGCATGGTGAAGCAAGTGCGCTCAAGAATGCCATAAGCAAATTTTCTTTCATATTTTTGGTCAACATGCAAACCAAGATTCTTGAATGTATAAACGTTTCCTCACTGTTACTGCAAGCTAAGGACACGGATATTCTGAAAGCATCTACTCTTCTGCAAAATGCCATCAGTGTTTTGATGGAGTATAGGGGGCAATTTGATAAGGCTAAGGCTGCCACTCTTGCTCTAGCCAAACAATGGGGAAGTCAAACGCAGTTTGATGCAACCAGGGCGAGAAAAATTAAGCGTCACTTTGACGAACTCTCCGAAGATAGTCGCCTCAGTGACGCTGAGAGTAATTTTCGGGTGAGCGTTTTCAATGCTTGCCTCGATATCATCATCCAGCAACTGACCCCAAGATTCACCAGCTTAAATGGAACTGTGAATATGCTGCAAGCAGGAGATGAGGAGTTAACACCAAGCTGCCCGGCGGCTTAGTGAGCACTACAGTCGGGACATCGGCCCCAGTTTCCCTGGCCAGTTGCTTTGTTTTAGAACCTCTTTCAGGGACCAGATACCAAAGCAAAAGTCTGTTGCGGATCTGGCAAAAATGCTCCTTGTCAACCACCCAGCAGTAACTTCTGCATTCAGTGAGATTTGCACCGCCCTAATTTTATTTTTTGACTCTTCCGTCACCGTTTTGCAACCTCTGGCTCATTCTCCAAGTTAAAGATCATTAAAACCCACTTGAGGAGCACAGTGGGACAGGAGAGACTGAGTGGACTTGCCATGTTGTCCATAGAGAATGAGAGAGCAAAGAAAATGGACATAGGCCTACACAGAGCATCGTGGACGAAGTTCATGGAGCACAAGGCTCGTCGTGATGCCCTTCAAATAGTGCTGCGTATTATTGTTGTTTTATTATTAGGGTCATGTAGCCTAATGTTTTTGTTGTTCTCTTGGTTACACTTCATGTACGCGTTCGATGGACTTCAAAATGACATAGTTGCTCTCCCGGGCGCTGACGCTTGTAAGACCGGGCTGTTGCGGGCATGTGTAGCCTGTTGTAAAATTATGTTATGATGAGTTTAATAAAGGGCCCGGTCATGTGCCCCCCGCCCGGCTCTGACTTGTTCCGCCACTGACAACCCATATATGTCAAGTGCATAGTCTGGGTTTGTCATTTATTTATTTAAACAGGGACAATGCACAAAAAACATTAAATTATGCATTGTGCCAAGTTGTAGCAAATATTGCTAATTTCCGCTCGTAGTCCCTGGGCAGGTAGGTGGAACAATAAAACACTGACTAACATACTGACTTATGTTAGTGTTTTGATCTTAACATAACATTTCCAAAATAATTTTGATGGCACATAACCTCACCCTCAGCTACATAACATCCTGGACATTGGACCCACAATGGCCGCCTGCACTACTCCACTTGCACACTTGAACACTTGCATACTTGTACACTTTACAACTTGGTGTTGTTGTCCTGAAAACACAACACTTCTGCTGCTCTTACATAACTTGCACCACTATGCCACTTTCTTTATTACTTAGGTCAAACAGAACTACCCAAGCCTTTTATTGGCCTGACTTTGCACTAGTATTTTATTGACTGTCTATGCCCAATTTCAACCAAATTTTGCTGCTCTTATTTTTTCATTATTATATGTGCCCTCTTATTTACTTATTTACTTACTTTTTTGTTTACTTGAAGGTTATGTTTGTCTGTGGACTTAAATTGGTAAAATATGTCTTGTCTTCACCGTGGGATAGTGAGAAACGTAATTTCTATCTCTTTGTATGTCTGGAACATGTGAAGAAATTGACAATAAAGCTGACTTTGACTTTGACTTTGATAACATGACGAACGGCACTTGCCATTGCAACTTTCTAGTTTCAGATAGGAAACTGCCCCCCCTCCCCTTCCGCCCTCGAAACTGTAAGGAAAAGAGCTGCTATGCTACAGGAATTCTGAGATATTTTTCTGCAAACTGATGTTGGTGCATTCCCTCTATATTATATCGGAGTTATGTTTTTACTTATACTTAATACTGCAAAAGACGCATGTTAAGTTTGTTTATTATTGCGCTTCTCAACTGTAGAGGGACCCCTGAGAGCAAGGCAGAGTTAAGGGTGCCTTTACTGTAACACTGACTTGTTGCATTAAGGTGGCAGCATCTTGGATTTGGACATCTTTGACCACCATTTCAAATCAAAAAGTGAAATGCGTGTGGACCACATGAGAACTCTGCTTCAAGTCAAAAGCCAATTTGTGGACGACTGCATTGGTTTCTGTTGTGCAGTAGACCTGTGAGAGTGTCTCGAGGATGTGTTTATAAAGTGGTCCAGAAAGTCAGACATCAGAGAGCACTATGGAGCAGCCAAAGGCACTGATGTTATACCTCACAGACAAGTGATATTCCAGAAGAAACAGGCCACATCTGAGACAGACGCATCGCCTGAGACCCTTAAATCTGCCCTTGGGGAAAGTAAGAGGGAGTTGCCATGACTACTGATATATGGACTGACAACTACAAGAAGGGGACCTACACTGTACACTGTTCTGACATGCCACTGTGTGACAGACAACTGGAAAGTATGAAATCTGACACCACTCCCTGAAACTTGGGTGAACATCCCTGAACAGATAAATGAGGAGCTGTCTTCCAGTGGGATTGAAATAGATAAAAAAACTGCGTTTGATTTACTAACAGCCCTAAAAAAAAAACAAATACCACTGGTTGCGGTTTGCAGTCAGTGCACTAAATGCTGTCCTGAAACATATAGGACAGGAGAAGAGTGGATCTGACCGAGCTGATGGAGGTAAACGTATGCCATCCCAACTCTAAGCCTAAGCATTTCTGAAAGAGATGTGTGTCACCCCAACCCTACAATTTGCTGAACTAGCAAAGTTGACATGCTCAAGACTAGCAAACAATAGAGAGAGATACACAAGTTAATTGAAAGCCAGGGGCAACTGAATTGCATGGAGGCCATGTTTATGAAAATACTCATCACCACTGTGTTCAAGGCCACGTCAGAGGAGAGACACGCACAAAGCTGCGTCTGGTAATGTTGTGGTTTAATACATTTTATATGGGGTACCCTCATAAGCCTAGCCTGGGTGTTCCCATGCTGCCTTGCGCGCGATTTGATTCACGCTGCTAAGGCAGCCTGGAGACCACGGAGCAATAGGGCGAAAAAAATTTTCGCCTGAGATAGGAAACCAATCACAGAACAGGGGGGAAAGCAAGACGATGATGAGCTATGCACAGACGCATTTGATAGACATCCGTGGCACCCAATAAACGGATCTGAGCATTTTTTTCAAATACGAGAAAATGAATGTTTGGTTCCCAGACCACGTCTCATTGAGAAGTGGTGGCGCTAGCCAGGCTATCATAAGCCTACATTAAGTCTGCCAAACAAAACAATCACAGAGGTCCACAGAAAAAAAACAATGTTTCTCTGCACTAGCTTAACAAATCTATACGAGATGACAGCCCAGAGAAAAGTAGCCAGAAAAAAAACAGAGGCCCAGAAAACAGATCCAACTTTTAGCCGTGTTCGAGACGGACAAAACACAAAGCATTTGATGTGTTGAGTGCTCAGCAAGAAGAAGCTGCTTTATTTTTTATTTTTTTATGTCTTCTGAGCTTGATGAATTCCATGTAAATATACCTATGTTCTATCTGTAAATAACTTTATGCTGTGCTCACTGCCTTTTTAATATAGGTTTTGTATACACATCAACGCGAGAAAACGTTTCAGCTCAAAAGCCTGTTGCACATCTTTACACAAAGTTACAACCAAACATGTTGCTCAATCAGGAAACGGCAGCTAAACAGAGCTATGGACCCTTTCAAGAGAGTTCCATTATCAGCATCATAGTTGGCCCCACAAGACTTCCTTTTTAACATTCCATATGTTATCTTAATGCAGAGGAAGTAGATTGGGGCCCAAATAGAACGTTCAAGCATTGTTTTTGTTTTTATTGTTGAAAGGGTCCATATGTTTTGATTTTGAACATGCCTGTTACCTAGTGATCTTCCCATGTCACCTGGGAAGAGCTAGAAGAGTAGGCCCAACATGACTCACAAGAGATATTGTGGAATTTTGCTAGCATTTGTTTTAAAAGCAAATCTTTTTGCATTTATTTTGTTTGAATTTTGTGTACAGTTTAAATCCTCTTCCAACTTTTTTTAAGTGAACATGATGATTGAAATAAATAAATAAAGTTTTCGGTACCACTGTTGCAGTAAGGCAGTGGTTCTTAACTGGTGGGTTGGGACCCAAAAGTGGGTCGCGGAACCATTCTGGGTGGGTCGCGGAGCTTGTGGTTAAAAAAAAAGAAGAAATCGCCCATTTCAAATAGACTTAAATTGAGATGAAATGGTGCAGAATCCACAGTGTACGATGTTCACAATTGCTGGAACATGAGTAAAAATGCCTCATAATAAAGTACACCTGTCAAAGACAGACCTGTCAAGTACTTTAAGGTGACATCAGGAGTTGGAGACTTCACAAATGTAATGCCAAACAGCATGTTCCAAACAAATAGGCCTACAGGCACTTCGCCTTTCTTAGCATGTAGCTCACCAAATCTGTTGTCTTGGACGCTATAAAATATATATGGGTCGTGACTTCATGAACATGGGAAATTGTGGGTCCCAAAGCCAGACCAGTTAAGAACCACTGCTGTAAGGTATCTCTTCAATTTTTACAAATGTTGGCGCATTCTATTTTAAGGAGGGAGATGTTTTGACGTACCTAAGGGCAGGTTCTAGCTCATTCAGTTCATGTTGGGAAACTGCAGGAGTTGGCGGCAACGTCTTTCTACCGCAAAGACATGATGACACAGACGCAGCTAGAAGGATGAACATAATTTCTACCCAGCATGCATTGTTATGCCCAGCATGCATCACGTTCAGCCAGACCTGCGCAGCGCTGCAAGAAGCTGAATGAGCCTACCATTTTGTGTGCACACCTGTTTATCATTGTGTTTCATTAGCCCTTGTATTTTAACCTGTCTTTTGGGCAGTCCTTGCTGGTTCATCTTTTCTGTTTGTTTACTATCTGTGCTGTCTGTCCAATGTACGTTTTCTTTGAAAGTCTTTTTGAGTTTGACTTTTCTTACCCTGCCTTGTTTGCATTCTCTGTCTTTAGATATATATATTTTAGACTGTTTTCTATTTGTTCTGGTCTTGTTCTTTGTTCTTTTCTGGTCTTGTTCTTTTTAGGATTTTCTAGTTTTGGACCCCTCTGCCTGTTTTTATGTTTAATTCCTTAAAGAAAAAGACTCCTAAGTCTGCAACTGGGTCCTTATCTGATAGAAATGAAACATCTCATCTCACATCCCGCCTCATGTGTTAGAGTATTTAAGTACTTATGAATGTAACCATATGCAATTCATTTCCTCTTAATATTGTCCTTATTTTCTTTTCCCATTTCAGCTTCATTGTTTCAGAATGTTTTTTCAATACAGTGTATGATTTGTCATCCCAATAAAGCATGATTGAATTGAGTTGCGAGAAAAAGAGGAAGAGTGTGTGTGTGTGTGTGCGTGTTTCAACAGCCACTATAAAGTGTGTGTGTGTGTGTGCGTGTTTCAACAGCCACTATAAATAGCGTCAGGTTCTATTGAAGACAAGGCCGCACATGTCTGTTTTAAGACCATGCCGCTCTGCCTGCGTTTGATGGGGGGGTGTTTGATTTGAAAACATAATCAGCCACATGGCTTTCATCTCCGTCTTTTTGTCTTTGCGTCTCTCTCTTCCGAGGCTCGCTGGGCTGCACGGCTCTGAGAGCTGTGTACTCCTGTCGCTTTGAGACGAGACTGAACAAAGGTGACATCTGCTTATAAAAATAAATCACAAGAGAGAAGAGAAGGAACAGTTCTCTGCACCCAGGTGCCACCTCCACCTCTGTGTGTGAACATATCTAAGCTTTGAGTGTGTGTGTGTGTGTTTGCGGGCTTATATATGTTTATTCTCTATGGGCATGAGATTATTGCACTTCATATTTGCAGTGTTTTATATAAGTGTGTATGTGAGCATGTATTTGCGTGTTTGTATGTGTGTATACCTGCACGTGTGTATGCGTTATGACAGACGATGAAGATGAATGTGTGTGAGGTGGGCCGGCCTGAGGGAACGTGATTTCAGCTCACCAGCTGAGAATCAATATGCCAGCACCTAACTGGAATAAATGGTCCCCCACACACACACACCTTACCTTCGCTCCTCTCCTCTGCCAGGCGGCCATGATGGATGTGTGTTTATGAGGGCGCAGTTTCATGAGGACGCCCGCAGCGTGTGCTCGCTCCGAGATGGGGGACGCTCATCATCTCGCCTCCGTCTCCACGGCAACTTCTCAACACCACTCCATTTCACTCAGTCTGGATGTGGCCCGACAGGTGATCACGAGGAGCTAAATACCCCCGCCCCACACACACACACAGCCTCGTTTCCCCCTCCATTCTCAGGAACGCGGAGGGATTAGCCAAATGCACATCTTTCTCCTGTCGTGTTGGTGATCAATGTGAAGCTCCTGGCCAGGGTCCATTCAAATGATTGCTCATTATAAAGTTCCTTAATTTGATCACTTCTGGCATGAATATCAATGTGCCTGAGGCGTTTGCAAGCCAACTTTTATTTGTGATATCCCAGAGTCTATGAACTTGCACCAACACACACATACACACACAAGTAAAATTGCCCCTCCACCTGCGCGTCATGCCTAACAACACCCCTTAGCTGTTCTATAATCAGTGTAACCTACGGCCTCTCGTGGCTTGTTGCTTAATCATTGCTTTCCCATTGTCAGATATATCCCCAAAGTCATTCTTGATGGGAGTGTACCTATGTTCCTCTGGTCCTATGTTCCCCGGGTCCTATGTTCCCCTGGTCCTATGTTCCCCACTTTGTATGGGACCGGGGAACATAGGACCCTTTTTTAAAACCATAACCCTAACCCCGAGCGGGAAACAGGACCCGGGGAACATAGGGATGACCCCTTCTTTGATCATGTAAACATTACGTTTACTGCAGAAACACGTAATACCACGACAGAAAATGTGATAACTTTATTGTATAACATTGAAAACAAGTTGAGCATTTCACATTTAAGTCAATGAGGGCCAACAATCTAGGCCACTGCCACCAACACCGTGTGGCCCTTACTGTGGACAACACAGAAGTACGCATCTATTCCATCTCTGAAGGTTCAGCCTAAATCCTTCAGGAGACATTTGATTTCTGCCTATCAGAACTTTTTTGGCTTAAGGAGAGCTTCAGAACAAACAGTCAAGAAAATCAACTTTAAATCAATATTTGCCAGGGGTATGAATATTTTTGTTCTTAACTGTGTGTGTGTGTGTGTGTGTGTATATATATATATATATATATATATATATATAGAGAGAGAGAGAGAGAGAGAGAGAGAGAGTAAATGTATATCCTCCGACTCTATTCAGAAAATCAGTATGTCAGTCTTGGAGGGTGACGTATGGACACACACATTACCAGGTGTGTGTGTGTGTGTCTGCTGGCAGGCTCAATGATAGCAGTGAATGAGCAGTGGAAAGGCTCCTGTGAGCACCAGGGCTGCACAGCTGGTGTCACCCACAGCACATTCACACTTATATGGACAGATTTCTCACCTGTCGCTCCCTCTGAGGAGCTGCAACAACACACACACACACACACACACACAATCACATTAAAGTAAAAAATATATGTATATACCTTCACACAAATGCATACACACATACAAAAATGCATACACATACGTAAGCCTTTTTAGCAGAGTGTGTGTGTATAAGTGAGCATAAACCCACATTCACTTTCATACGCATACAACACACTTTGCTGTGTGTGTGTGTGTGTGTGTGTGTGTGTGTGAGCTACACACCCCTATTCACGTCTAAGGAGCGGGTTCCTGATATAGAACATCAGTGGCAGCTGTCTGGAGAGTGTGTGAATCCACCACAGATCTCCTCATCATCCCTCTTCCCACTCCCATGATCACTCTGTCACTTATTTAGGGCAAATGTCTCACTTCAGCACAGCCGCTGCAATATTTAGCATGCCTCTACGGAAGCACACATCAATGGATGAACGTCAGCATTTAAAGGCGCCAAGCACGTGAGACTCAGAGCCAGTGTAATCACATGTAGTCGTGACGTACAGAACAAAAGCATAATGGAAGACTACAGCAAACCTCATTTCCATACATGTTAACCAAAGTGGCGTTTCAAGTTCAGATGATGGTTATAAATGCCGTTTTCTGCAAAATATATTTTTAGAAATTCCATTTACTATCACTGTTTTCAAAGACAACAATTACTTAAAGCAACACCAAATAACTTTTCCTCTGTCGCACGCACGCTATTTGTTTATCCAGCACCGGCTTTGCAAATAACAATGTCCACAGACAAGGTAGAATATGCTGCATGATTTTGTGGAAGGACGATGTATTGCGACATCATGCAAGTCAAATTTGTAATTTCTTATGCCTCATTCCGTTGAACTACAGATCCACTACCCGATCTGGCAAACTTGCATAGTGCGGTTATAGCCTATAGAGGGCTGTGGAGCGAATGCAGAAGTGCCGTTCACCCTGTTACAAGTTGATGAACCACTGAAACAATTTTGGAAACAGAATTGGAAACTTTATATTATATTACTTTATATTAAGGTACACAAAACTCTTTGGTGTTGCTTTAAGAACTGACAAACACAATGTAGGTTTCAATTACCATTTTCTCAAACACATTCGTACTCTCAGTGTCACAATAACTGTACTTCTGTTCTCCTCTCAGTTAAGCCCATGGACCCTGCGGGGCAGCCTGACCATAACCGACCGGGTCCAGCCTAGGACAGGACACTGGGGATTCCGCACGGTGCCTGAGGAACAGAAAGTGTCACATCACATTAATCATGAGGCAGTTCCTGCTGTCGCACAGGTTCAGGGGTCGCCACAGTGGCACACAGGACCACGGGGTGAGGGGTGCAGCAGAGCAAGCCACCGACTAGCAGACCTGTCCCCGGTGCACAACACAGCACAACTGACAGTGCTACACCTGAGCTGTCCCCAGTGCACAACACAGCACAACTTACAGTGCCACACCTGAGCTGTCCCCCGCATACACAACACACCTGACAGCTACATCTGAGTAGTCCTCGGTACACACAATACAACACACCTGACACAGCTAGACGTGAGCTGTTCCCTGTTCACAGAACAAACTCACCTGACATAAGCAAAAAGCGGTTTATGGAAGTGTACTGTTGGTCTACTTATTTTAAACTAAACATATGTATAGCTTACTTTTTGTGTAATAATAATAATAATACATATTATTTAAAGGCGCCTTTCTTGGCACTCAAGGTCACCATACATAAAACATTTGTTAAAAAAACAGCAGAAAATAAAAATATCTAAATAAAACAACAGAATAAAAAGGATAAGCAATTATCATATAGGCAGTTTTAAACAGATGTTAAAAAACAACAGAATAAAAAGGATAAGCAATTGTCATATAGGCAGTTTTAAACAGATGTGTTTTGAGTTGTGATTTGAAATAGGGGAATGAATCAATGTTTCTGAGTTTGGGTGGTATAGACCGTTTTAAACAGATGTGTTTTGAGTTGTGATTTGAAATGGGGGAATGAATCAATGTTTCTGAGTTGGGGTGGTATACTGTAGGCAGTTTTAAACAGATGTGTTTTGAGTTGTGATTTGAAATGGGGGAATGAATCAATGTTTCTGAGTTGGGGTGGTATACTGTAGGCAGTTTTAAACAGATGTGTTTTGAGTTGTGATTTGAAATGGGGGAATGAATCAATGTTTCTGAGTTGTGATTTGAAATGGGGGAATGAATCAATGTTTCTGAATTGGGGTGGTATAGACCGTTTTAAACAGATGTGTTTTGAGTTGTGATTTGAAATGGGGGAATGAATCAATGTTTCTGAGTTGGGGTGGTATACTGTAGGCAGTTTTAAACAGATGTGTTTTGAGTTGTGATTTGAAATGGGGGAATGAATCAATGTTTCTGAGTTGGGGTGGTATAGGCAGTTTTAAACAGATGTGTTTTGAGTTGTGATTTGAAATGGGGGAATGAATCAATGTTTCTGAGTTTGGGGTGGTATACTGTAGGCAGTTTTAAACAGATGTGTTTTGAGTTGTGATTTGAAATGGGGGAATGAATCAATGTTTCTGAGTTGGGGTGGTATACTGTAGGCAGTTTTAAACAGATGTGTTTTGAGTTGTGATTTGAAATGGGGAATGAATCAATGTTTCTGAGTTGGGGTGGTATACTGTAGGCAGTTTTTTAAACAGATGTGTTTTGAGTTGTGATTTGAAATGGGGGAATGAATCAATGTTTCTGAGTTGGGGTGGGTATAGGCAGTTTTAAAACAGATGTGTTTTGAGTTGTGATTTGAAATGGGGGAATGAATCAATGTTTCTGAGTTTGGGTGGTATACTGTAGGCAGTTTTAAACAGATGTGTTTTGAGTTGTGATTTGAAATGGGGGAATGAATCAATGTTTCTGAGTTGTGATTTGAAATGGGGGAATGAATCAACGTTTCTGAGTTTGGGATTCATTACCACCCCGAGACGCGGAGCAGAGCGCCTAAATAGGGACAGACAGGTGTGAATGCTCTGCTCTCCATGGTGATGAGACGGGCGGTGGGGACAGACAGGTGTGAATGCTCTGCTCTCCATGGTGATGAGACGGGCGGTGGGGACAGACAGGTGTGAATGCTCTGCTCTCCATGGTGATGAGACGGGTGGTGGGGACAGACAGGTGTGAATGCTCTGCTCTCCATGGTGATGAGGCAGGTGGTGGGGACAGACAGGGAATGTCTGCTCTCCATGGAGGCGGTGGGGACAGACAACTTATGGAGGAAGAGGAACTTAGAGAGCGGGAGGGAGTGGGAACATGGAGGAGATCAGACAAATATGGGGGCGAGGTTGTGAATGGCCTTGAAAGTAAAAAGGAAAGGAGGACTTTAAATTGGATATGGAATTGCACCGGGAGCCAGTGGAGCTGTTGGAGGACAGGAGTGATGCGGTGAATGGAGGGGGTTCGAGTTATGATGCGGGCAGCTGAATTCTGGACTAGTTGAAGTTTGTGGAGGGATTTGTGAGGGAGGCCGAAGAGAAGAGAGTAGGGTTGGGTGATGTCCCCTAAATAGGCATTTGACAATGTGTACAGTAAAACATTGTGATGGACGATGATATTGTGTGTGTGTGTGTGTGGGGGTAGTAAACCCTAATTAATTACCATATGTCTACAGAAATACATTTATAATTTTCTACATAAAACATATATTATATTATATAGGCTATACGGCCTGATGAAAGTGGACAGCTAAGAGAGACATACTCATACTGACCAGGCTACCGAAGCTGTGTGGAAGATCTGCTCCAAGAAAATTGTTGTGAAAGACGGATAGACAATCAATCTGAACACTTGTGTGTGCACCAACCAGCGGAATATTACACATTGCCAGCCTTCGCTGGGCCTAGCAAAATAGCTACTTAAGACTACTATCGTGGTCACTCATTTAAAATCTTCAGTAGTACTCTATGCAGCATCCCACGTTATCAGGCTACCTTCTATGCTGACTATGAGGGCAGCAGGAAGTGAAAGTAAAAGGCTGCGATCGAGCTGTCCAGGCTATAGGAGGGCGAAGTAAAAATACTTTTACAAATAATGAATCCCAATTACCACTCTGCTGCTGTCTGGGACTTTTGCTAAATGCATGAAATACAAGCCTTACAGTGAAAGACGGATAGGCTACCTTCTGATCCTATAATTAACAAAATAAATGGTTTATTTTAACACAGAGGAGAAGGACGCGTTTGGCGCTCGCTGTAGCCTCGCAAAAATATTTGAGCGCTAGAATGTCCTAGTCGTAGCATAATAATAATAATTAAATAAGACTATTTTCTGCTAAAACATTAGGCTACATATTTTACGTCCAATGTAGGCTATAGGCCTGCGAGACATGTAGGCTACAAAAAAGACAATTACACATTCACGTCACAGTCAGGAATTATTTGAATAAGACGGTAGACAAATACAAGACAGTACAAGACATTTTACAAGACAGTAGACTAATACATGACGGCAGCCTTTAAAGTAGGCTCAATTTCATTTCCAGGGAAAGGTTTTTTTTATGTTTTAGCCTGTTACAGCAGGAATTAGTAACTGGCATGTGGGGGCGTGGCATCACGATGGTTGCTTCCCATCGTGATGTCTTCAACCATCACGATCAGCACAACCCTAGAGGAGAGTTGTAGTAATCCAGACGGGAAGTGACGAGACTGTGGACATGGATGGCGGCAGTGTGAGGGGTGAGGGAGGGACGGAGGTGATTGATGTTACGTAGGTGGAAGTAAGCAGACCGGATAATGTTATTGATGTGGGATTGAAAAGATAGTTTGCTGTCAAGGATGACACTCTGGGCCAGATGTACTAATGCTTTTGCGCCCACTTCAGGCGTATTTGTTTCGCAATGTGCGTGTAAAATCATTGCGAGGTATGTACAAACACGCCGCAATGATGTAAAAGCGCAAACTGCCTGTCGCGGGAGCTGAAAGTGGCAGATTGCGTTTGTCATGTCATGCATATGCATTCATGGGAGGATCCAGGGGAAAGTGAGAGTTTAGCGTAAAAAGATGGGAGGGGAAGAGTAAAGAGCGCCTAATTATGTATTCTGTGGTATGTAGGCCTACAAAGACTGCTCCTGAAGGTGCACGTCTATTCTGCGCCTAAATACTTCCACCTTGTAAAAGCAGGTGTTAATCCAAATTGATGTTCAATGCGTCAATAAGAGAACATTTCAAAGACAACAGAATCGCTATTTAGAGCACCAGTTTTTGTGGTGAAAGTATTTGTACTACCAAAAGCAACCTCAACTTTCATTGGCCTTTTCAAATGTCTTACTTTCACGTCATTCACTTAAACTTTTCTACTTGCTAGATTTGACCAATCTTCCATAGCCTACGTGCACAAGTAGTACTTCATTATCTCCCTGCTTGTTTACATCTTACCATGTATGGTATTATTTCATGATCGCTAAACGTTTGATTCTTTTTAATGTTGTCATCAGTTAACTTCATTCATTTCACGCTTGTATGTAGGCTCTGCCATTCAGTTGTGGACGTTAAGAAATTGCGTTTATGGGCGGAGAAAAGGCAGAGAAAGGCTTAGTTTACACTAAGGATTGAACGATTGATAAATACGACAGAAACTTGGGTCTGACAGCGTTCGCAATCTGCGGTGTGTCCATGACGCTGATAACGCTACGTTCGCAAATGTACGTACATCTGGCCCCCAGAACAGTGGAACAGGGAAACGGAGGAGTTATCAATAGTAAGAGAAAAGCTGTCGGTTATGGATAGAGTGGATTTGGTGCCAATGAGGAGGACCTCGGTTTTGTTACTGTTTAATTTAAGGAATCATAGATAATGCTTTGCTTATACTATGCCTGAATAAAAATAGAGTAAAGTCAACAGTGTTAGAGTGATCGCACACACACACACGAACACACACACACACACTGATGCTGCTTGACACACACAAACACTAAAACACACACACACACACTAACACACACACACAAGCTCTACAAAGCGCCACTGCTGGCTCCTCCACCATTACAGTATTTTGTAACCAATGGAAGGCAGCGCGAGCGGATCCACAGGCTCTTCCTCGTTTCTGACTCCCTGTCGGCTGGCCCGGCAGTGATGGGCGGGAGCTGCTGCTTATCCTTTTGAGGATATTTTCAAAAGGAACACCGATATTCCCGATTGCTGACCTAACATGTCAGAGAAAGCCACAACTCAGTCCGAAGAAGTATAAACATAGTACATGTACAAGTGTACCACCAGTACATTTATACTAATAAACTTAAAGGAATTGAATGTAAGAAATGTATTTCAATTAATCATAAAATGGCCCTGATATGTCACTAGACATTAAGAAATTCAGAATATTAAGACATTCAGAATATCACTGACAACAGTAGTCTGGCCAGGATATTGTCATTTAAAAAGTGAAGTTGCAGCCCTCAACTGATGTTGATGTTGTCATGTTGTGTTTTGGCCTGATGTGCCACCCTCCACCTATCTACTAATCACAAAGTCAGCAGTGTTTCGGCATCCGGGTTGCCAGCTCTGCCAGTCAGGGGGAGGGGATACACTGCTCTACAGTAATTTGAAAGTGATTGCAGAACCAGTTTTGGCCACAATCTTACATACGGTTCCTTTAAAGTAAAACTTGGGAATTATACTTCAACTGCACTTCAGTTTACTTCAAGAATGAAGACTCAGGGTCCATGGCCTGGATAACAACATCATGCTGCTTTTTATAGAGTAACTATTGAGTCTACTATTCGCTATGGTACAACATAGTTTAGTAACTTGTCTGTAAAGGTCAGAGCACACCTTGTGCAATAGTGTGCTGTAGAGTAGGCTACTGTGCAATAAGTCCTGCATTTATGTATTGTGTTTGCTGTATGTTGAACTGCGTACAGAGTTGGATGTTACCATGTGTGCTTCGTAGTAGCTTGGTTGTGACATGTTACATGCGAGAAGCCTGAGAACTGTAGCACACCACAGATAATCAAATACAAGTAACTTCCAAACAACAAGCGCTAGTGTAAACATTGAGTAACTTTTGAAAAACCCCTAGCCGTGGCCTACTGGTTCGGGCTTCGGGCTTGTAAGCCGGTTCGATCCCCGACCAGTAGGAAAAATGTGGGTGGGGGAAGTGGTTGAGCACTGCTCTCCCATGCCCGCATCCACGGCTGAAGTGCCCTTGAGCAAGGCACCTAACCCCTCACTGCTCCCCGAGCGCCACTGTAGCAGGCAGCTCACTGTTCGGGTTAGTGTGTGCTTCACCTCACTGTGTGTTCACTGTGTGCTGTTTGTGTTTCACTAATTAGTGGATTGGGATAAATGCAGAGACCAAATTTCCCTCACGGGATCAAAAGAGTATATATAGGGGAGAGCCAGGACACCAGGCTGTAATGTATTTTAATAAAATGCACAAATATCTGTGTTTAAACAATCATTTATGGAGGTGAGACATGGAAAAGCAGTTTTAGGAAGATGAAAATGCATTTGGGCCCACCAGGTAGGTGGTCGAGTTTCCCCATGTTATCCTAAGGAGACTGACGGCCGGTGGGTCGTTAAGCCTACTTATTTGGATGTGCAGTGGCCTAACCCACGTAAACCCACTGAAAATCCATCTGTATTTGACAGAGGACAGATGTAGGTTACTAGTGACCAAATATTAGCTTTCAGTATGGTACGATCGCTTTGCTTGCTTTGTGAATTACGTTGAATTAAAAAGTGTTTCAACTGTCCCGGCTCTCCCCTATTTATATTATAGTGGCCGGTGAGATGGTGTAGTTCCAGACCAAAACAACATTAACTACAGACCGTCACCTAATCGCTATGCTGATTTACTCAACCTACCTACACTACATTTTCCGCAAACGATTGTATGATTCTGCGCTGTTTTTTTTTAGTTCTACTCATCTCCTTCTGTTAGGTGGAGAGGTCAATCACAGCAACTGTAACAGCAACGTCAGACTACTGGCGGCATGTGCTAGCTGTCTAGCACTCGGGTGGATGGTAATCTCTCATGATTGTGAGTTGCATAGGTGTAGACATTTAAAATTACTGATTGACATTTTTCCTTCTGAAAATGTTAAAAAAAGAGTTTAAGAATGAGGGGACGGGAAAATAGGCCTGGCAGGCAGCATTAAATATGTGAATTCAGGGCCGAGCACAACACGTTAATCGCGAGCTGCCAAAGACTTTTTATTTTACATCACTTGTGCTATTATCAACGATTCTCTTTGGGTGCTGTTGTTATGACCCTCTGATCATCCTGAGGGGTATTTCACAAAACCTAGATAAGTGATTAAGCTGGGATTTTTTGGTTATCCTGGATGAATTTAGCCTTGACTTGGTTTCACAAAAGAGATGGCACATAAGTTACCATGGGGATTTATTCTCTGCACCTAGCCTGGTCCCGACCAGGCTAACAGCCAAGCTAAGTTAATTCTAATGGCAATTGTGTTGTCTTATTGGCTCAGCTAGCTGTCATTCAAATCAGACCTCCGTGCTAATTTTTAAGGAGCTTTATTCCATTTATATACTATTTGCTAAATGTATTTGCTCGCAAAACAAAACAGATTGTCTGCCTACTACCATATGGTTATTATTTTAATTGTGATAGCCTTATAATTAACATAGGCCTAGGTACTCGTTGTTTGCTTCTTTTGTTGATAGACGTTTGATGAATAGCCTACTGTAGTTGATTGGAAGTGGAGGGGCAAGTTTTGGAAGATATTTTCAACTATTATATTATATCATACTGTGCATCTTTGCAGTGGCAAGCGCTTTCTTAATGACGTTGCGTGCCGAGACAAGGAAACACTCACACGTGAGTTCCTACGTAAATTTGCATTCAGTTGGTCTACCACGCCTACTCCTGCTGTTTTACAGAAATAGCCATGATCCCCCATTCCAAAAAGGACAACTTTACTTCATTGTTAGTCTATATCAAAAGCGGTTGTTCACTTTGTGGGAATGACGCTATTTTCCGTGTCTTTTTTATTCCAACCGTGGGCACTTTGGAGCAGAAACGAGAACGCGCACACATCCTGAATTACGTACACCTGGCTTGAGATAGTCGCTCCTACTCATCCTGGATTGGCATTAGTGAAACGAGTTGAGCTAGGATGACCAGACAACGCTATGTCAAACCTCGCTTTATCGCTTATCTTGGATGTCTTAATTCTGCCTTTGTGAAATACCCCTCTGATCTAATGCACCTGTGATCCTCAAACTGCTACAGACATTTTCTTTGCCCGGTCCTCCTACTGAAGGCATGGAGATAATAAACAGCAACACAGTTCTGAATGGCTGGTGGTCACTTCTATCAACACCACATTGTTTTGTGTAGTTTAAGTGGATTTTACCGGCTCTTTTTGGAGTTCTGTAACCTACTTAAAAAAAATCTTCCAGACTGTGGAGTAAATAGAAATTTGATAAGTGTGACTGAGGTTTACAGTTGATTACCCCTGGTGTAGTTGCTCTTCAATCTGTGACTTCTATGAATCGCAAAATTATTTTAAATTGATAAAGATCATATGTGAAATTCATCGCACAGTTCAAACCATCAATCCAAACTATCCCTTTGTTGTTGAGTGCCAACTGATGGCTCAAACCTCTCCATTAGTATTTCAGATGCAGATCATAAACATCTGTGACTCTGTCTCTTCCTCCATCTATCCACCCATCTTCTTACCTCTCCCTTTCTCCCATTATATGTGTCTCATCCACAAGTAAGGTAATGTGCGGGTCATATCCCCTTTTCACCTCAGCCTTGTTGATTTTAATTAGCGTAGCTCCTCTGCAGAGGCGTCTGTCATTAAGCTTGCTTCCTCTGGTGGGTCCACCCAGAATCCCCTGGGGAAGAGCTCTGATTGCACCCATCTCCGTTCCAGAGACGCACACTAGGTGATCATTTCCTCACAGCACTTAGTTCTAAACAACCATGGCTATGACTTTGTTCCCACTATATTAGCCAAACACATTAATGCTGCTTCTGCTGTGTTTGATTAGCATATGATTAATTTATGTACTTATAAAAATATAATTTCTCATATATTAAGGAAATTAGAATGCCACAACAATAGCTGCATTTGAAGTAATTTGCTGTGAAGTAATCAACTCCATGTCACTGTTTGTTCACCCCAATATTTGTCCTCTATCAGACAAAACTCTGTGATGTTTACTGTCCTTATTTTAGCTTTGCTATTGTGTCATTGTTTGTTCAGTTCAGTGATGCTGTTGGCCATGAACACACAGACACAGCTGAGCTATCAATGTGTGCACGGGTCACTGGTGCCGCTGGTCGATGACCTTCATTCCCAGTCACGACCCACTCTGTTGATCATTCTGGATCAGGACCAGTGTTCACAGGAGGTCTGGTTCCCACATCACCAACAGCCGTCTATTCTGAGTTTGAAAGGGGTTGGGGGGTGCACTGCAAAAAATTCTAGAATTCAAAATTGTTATCTTTTTAAAATTGATACCTTTGTTGTCATAAGCAAGTAGGCATACATTTCCTTGTTTTGATGTCAGTTTAAAAGACTTGTATCACATGAATAATATCTGGTGAAGAGAGCAAAAAAGTACTGTATTCTATCCCCTCGATACTTTCCGTAGTTTTAGAATGTATAACTGCTCTTGCAGGAGTGAGCCATTTATTGCACAGTCAAGTTAACGATTCTCCCCAACTCTTTGCCTGACAGATTATTGGAATATAATTAAGTGCCAATTCTAGGATTTGCAATGTAGTAGGAGAGACACAAAGACAATTAGAGAGAGACTGAGAGGCAAGATGACAATAAGGGAGCAGGAGGGACACTAAGAGCGAAGGAAAGAGACAGAGAGGACAGTAAGAGAGAGAGAGAGAGAGAGAGAGGGGGCATCTGATCCTATAGAACTGAAAAATCTCCCCAAGTTTTCAGAGGGATGGGCAGGTCAGAAAAGGGGTTGGAGGGAGGGGGAGAGCGGGGGACAGACAGAGGAGTGTGAGGAATGGGAAGTCCCAGAGGATGAGGCTGGAAGCTGGCAGGGTGATGAAAGGAGAGGAAAGCTAGGATGCCACTAACAGTCGTCTATAGGGCAACGGAGCAAGAGCAGAGCTTATGTCGTCATCACTACCACTTGCCTAGGACAGTGTTTCTCAAACTTTTTCCGACAAAGGACCACTTAACCAATAAAAAAGAAATGCACGGACCACCTAAAAAAAACATTAGACCTCTACTTCAACAGTATATTAGCCTACACAATAGGCCTACTCACTGAACCACTTTGCTTATTGTCTTTGCACTTTGCTTATTGTGTCAGAGGATTCAATTTAAACTGGCATATCTTACATAGACAGTGTTGCAGAACTGTTTAGATTTACATACAAGTTGGTTCAATATTGCAAACAACTCATCTATATTATATTTTACGACGTCTGCTCGTGGACCACTTGGGATAGCTTGCGGACCACACTTTGAGAAACACTGGCCTAGGACAATGAATCAGAGCAGAGTTCACCGTGTCACAGCTAATAGTTGCCTATAGACAAAATTATAAACTAGACGCAATTTCCTGAATTCTGGTACATTTTAACAGGTTGTTAGATGGGCTACTTCCATCTAACAAAGTAAAGCTTTTGATTCAATGACTAATTCGGAACCAGCTTCATGATATAGGCCTAGTTAACCTTGCATGCAGTTGCAATATCTGTTAAATTAATTTCTTTAATGTTTTGAATGCAGGCCCAGATTGGCTTCTTAGAAGCTTCAGGCGGATTCTGTTAACGTTTTGGGCCAGTCTGAATGTCGTGAGCTTAAATATATTGTTTCTCTCCACTTTGTAACAGATGTAAGGTTTCGGAGGGAACACTTGCTCATACTTTTTGGCCTTGCACAAAGTTGTCATCTTACTGGTCAGATATTTTCCAAACAGGGTTCCTGCAGATCCTTAAAAAGTCTTAAATACAACGTTCGGTTTTTAAGGCCTAAAAAAAGTCTTAAATTGTCTGGAATGTCTTGAATTTTCAAAAGGGAGGTATTACATTTTTGTATGGGACCACGAGCGAGTGAAATGTCCATCTGGTTTTGTGTATTTTTTTAACCGCAATTTTCTAAGTGACCAGTGTAGCCTACCTTTTGGGAAGCATTTGTTCTGTGCGGGTGTCATCTGCATTCCGTAGATCAAGAACTAGAAGGCTACTGGAGTAAGTGTAGTGGTTACAGAGTGAAGATGTTTTTCACGGGTGTTGTTAAAGGTGTGAAAACGGTAAGATGAAATGAAGAGTTTAGTTCCAAAACGCTATATCTCCTATTTTAAAAACATTAGTCATGCTATTTAATTGTGTATTTCAGGTAATATCAATCAAATTGCAGTTTTGTTGATTTGATTGAGTAAAGATAAATCAAATAACAATACCCAATTACATTTCTACTGAAATTACTTCTCATTTCGGAACCAAACTCTTCAAATATGCCTGCCGTTTTTTCGTGTAGCCGAGGCCTGAGAGATACGCAGGTAGCCTATATGCGAGCGGGAGAAAGAGTTGGTAAGCCAGTTACCAATAGGGTGGCCATAGGTCCGGATTTAGGCCAGACAGTCCAGATTTTAAACGCCCTGTCCACCAGCCTCAAGCCTGATGCTCATTTGTCCTTTTTGGAGTTGCTCTGGGCTTCTATAATCTTTGTCGGACGGAATACTAGTGGTATCAAATTGTTCATAGAGTGTTGATGAGTGTATATTGTGAAGGTGGATAATACAGTGTGATTTTTCAATGTTAAAAGTTGCTGGTGGATAAACTCTATTTCAGAAATTTCTAAGGTGGATAAACTGAGTTTACTTGCGCAGACATCCCAACCTGCCTTCCTTATTTGGTGTACTAGTCAGTATACCAAATAAGGAAGGGCTATAAATAGAAATTGTGAAAATATGTAGATTTTGGTAGTTTGGTTTTTTCATGTAGCCTTGGCAACTAGCCACCTAGCAGGCTATAGGCCTGAATAATATGCACATGAATTGGCACTTAAACTCACCTCAACATGTCTTTTGCAATTATTTAACCCCGCATGGGCAATGCTAAAGTCACTGTTACAAACAGGGGCAGCGTGCAAGACTAGGCCTATCATTATTTATGACCGCCACCAAGCGATAGGTTTAGTCAGATTTTTCTGTTCTTTTTCGCTTTCGCACGGCCAATTTTCTGTCAAGGATTCCCGGGACACTGAAAGACCGGGGTACACGAAACTTGGTGGGCATGTAGCCTCACATGGATAGCATGGAACCCCCCCCACACACACACACACACAGTTTTCTGTGAATATTTTGAGAACCATAGGGTTTAGGAGGACCACCTTTTTTTGGTATGTTGATCTTAAGGGGCCATGTCAACCCATTCCATAACCACTCATTTAATGTATAGCGCCACCTAGTTAAAAACAAAAAAGTAAAAATGAGGTGTTGTAATCGCAGGTATCTGTGACCAAACATGGTCAAAACTGCACGAAATTGGAAGTGTAGGATCATTATGACACCCTCTGAATGCACGCCAAGTTTCGTGAAATTCGGTTCATGGGGGGCCATACAATAAATTAATTTATTTTACTGTACACCAACTGGCCTGTAGGTGGCCGGACACAGTTTTCTGTGAATATCTCGAGAACCGTAGGGCCTAGGAGGACCACCTTTTTTTGTGTTGGTCTTAAGGGGCCATGTCAACCCATCCCATTACCTCTTATTTCATGTATAGCGCCACCTAGTTAAAAATTAAAAAGCAAAAAATTAGGTGTTGCCTTATCTCTGGCTGACATGGTCAAAACTGCACGAAATTGAAAGTGTAGGATCATTATGACACCCTTCGAATGCATGCCAAGTTTTGTGGACTTTCGCTCATGGGGGGCCATACAATAAATTAATTTATGTGTACATTTAGTGACCGTACACCAACAGAGTTTTCTGTGAATATCTTGAGAACCGTAGGGCCTAGGATGACCAATTTTTTGCTTATGTTTCATGTTATGTTAACCCATTCCATATGCACACATGTGCATAAACAGATATTCACACACACGCATACATTCGCAGTAATCATACGTATGACACATACACACACAGTAGACATATGTACGCATGCATGCACATGGACACACACACATAAACATGTACACGCACACATGCACACAATTCAAGAATTTCTTAGAATTATGAACAGGCAAGATGGACGTGGGGTTGTATGAAATTTATTTTACATGTGAAATCTATGAACTAATCATGTTTTGGTACTTGTTGTCTAGCAGATACCAGTAAGAATTGAGTGTGCATAATGGAATTCAGTGAGACAGTTAGAATCTTATAACGCCTTTCACCTTTTGTTCTTAGCCAGCAGCCAGACCAGCAGATACCCTGACTTTGCTGAAATACTGAAGCTAAGCAGGCTTAGTTAGTACTTGGATAAGAAACCTCCTTGGAAGAGTAGGTTCCTGCTGGAAGTGGTGTTGGTGGCTGGGCAGTAGGTGGCACTCTTCCCTGTGGCCAAAAGCCACCAAACAAATATCAATCGCAATGTCCTATTGCAGTGACAGGGACACTGTACTGCAGGAGATGTGTTCCTTGCATGAATGTTAAATTGAGGTCCTGACTCACCATGGTTGTTAAAGATCCCATGGCACTTACCACAAAGAGTAGGTGGTTCCCTGATTTGCTATATTTATGTACACATACATAAAGACACACACACATGCACACACACATCCATGCACACACATGACACGCACAAACACACATACACACATGCACCCATACAAACACACCTACATACACAAACACAAGCACACACACACACAAAACACATATACACAAAAAACAACCACACACTCTGCACACACTCAATTACAAACACACAAAAAAGGAACAAAGTAGGAAATGAACACAATTTGACAGGCGTGGGACTTATTTTGTGGAAAAATGTGCTGGGACTGGCGGTCATATTTTGTACCACTCTGCGGTACATCTAGGTTCACAGGACATTCAAAACTAGGCTACAAGTGTCGTCTTAGTGGTAGGGAATATGTTCGTATTTCAAGTGACAAAATTAAGGTATGACTAAAGTTTAGCTGACGATATAACACACTACTTGATGTGACTTTGTTCGTGACACTCCTATTAATAGGCTAAACTAGAAAGAGCTAAAATAACTCACACCAACCTTATTTGCGCCCTTTATTCACATTTGCTCAAGTATAAGCCCTTTTCGCTTCCTACGTTGATGTATTCCAAACGGTCTGCTAAGGGGGTGGGGACGTAGTAATCGAAACACCATGCCTGTGTAACGTAATCGCTCTCAGGGGCGCCCTCTGTTCGCTGGTTGGTTCGGCGGCCAACTGCCAAAGTAAACGAGGGCGAATCAAGCTATTCCTGACAGTGTACTATAGGGAAAAGAAATCGAGCGGAAGTACGTAGGAAGGCGGAGGCCAGGCTAATCCTTTGGCACCTTAATAATAATTCAAATTGATGCTTTAAATTTGCCACATTGAATTATATTTTTGTCAAGTCAAGTTTATTATTTTGATTTGCATTGAGAGATGATCTTAAAAAGTACCCCATGCCAATTGTGAGATATGGTGGAGGGTATGTGATGATGTCGGGCTATTTTAATTCCAAAGGCCAAGTGAACTTCATCAGGATGCATAGTAGGCCTGTAGCAGACAGTGAATGAATAGGGCTGGAGAGAAAGGTCCCACCTGGTAATCCGGGAATTAGTGTCTCGCATCTGGTCCTGCCACTGTAGCGCTCGGTGGTCCGTCTCCAACAGGAAATGTCGCCCCAACAGGTAATACCGGAGTGACTCCAGGGCCCACTTGATTCTGAGACACTCCAGCTCCACTGATTGAGTATCTGGTCTCCCTGGGACACAGCTTACGACTCAGGAATGCCAACGGCCTGCGATCACCTGAAAAAGAAGCCCAAAAGAAGCTCAATGCCGTTTTCAATGCCGCTCAAAGCCTTAACAGCGCCTATTTGTATAATGAGTGAAACAATTACTTTCCAAAGCCAAAGCTATCATTTATATATACTCTTTTGATCCCGTGAGGGAAATTTGGTCTCTGCATTTATCCCAATCCATGAATTAGTGAAACACACACAGCACACACACAGTGAGGTGAAGCACACACTAATCCCGGCGCAGTGAGCTGCCAGCTTCAACAGTGGCGCTCGGGGAGCAGTGAGGGGTTAGGTGCCTTGCTCAAGGGCACTTCAGCCGTGCCTACTGGTCGGGGTTCGAACCGGCAACCCTCCGGTTACAGGTCCGAAATGCTAAACAGTAGGCCACGGCTGCCCATTTATTCATTTATTAAGAGTCTACAAATGGCACCCTCAAATATCATGCTAGAAAAGTTCCATCAGCGCTGTCGCTCGTTTGGCATGGTTGATGCACGCAAAGTTTGGCCTGACCATGCACTGCTTTTCAGACTGTCATTTCAAGACAGCTCGTTTACCTGGAAAAGTCGGAATACTGTGATCAACTCCAGTCCACGCAGAGCAGAACAAGGAGGTAGCCTATGATTTATATGAACTCTTACTAGCCCGTGCTGCCATCCTCAGACTGATCGGCTGTGCACAATTTACAGCGAATTGCATGGGCAGCTCCTTTGACAGCACGTCAGTCCATAATTCTTTGAATTCGCCTTACTGTCACTTAATGTCACGATGTAGGCAAACGACCATGCATGGAAATAAATGGGTTAGACAGTCCAACAGGTTGTTCAAATGAAATGTTATGCTATGGTATATGGGTGATTGATTAGGATAGGCCTATGCGCAAATCGGAATAGCTGTTAATTTGACCTACACTATGAAGCATTTTACAAATAAAAAATAAAACATCCAGAAACAGATTTTCTATTAACTCTGCGCTCATGATGTGTATGATAGAAATTTCATTCAAACTAAATTGGAGTCGTTTAAGCAAGGATGGATGACTCCTTCTCCAATGACAAAGCCCAGATGTCGGACCTCCTTATGGGCCAGCATGCACTTCTTGGGGTTGATGGTGATGTGTCAAAGCGCCTACTGTAGGTCACAGTGGTCTTGAAAAGTCTTACTGAAAATGACCATATCATCTAAAAATACTGCGGCCCCCTGCAGCCCAAATGGCGTCGTCTGCAGTCTTGGGGGCACACATATACTTTTGGAGACTCTCCTGGCAGCATTTCTGTGGTTCGGATCCTCTGACGGTGAGTCTCTGCATTTATGTCTTATTTTCTCAGAATTGCATCTTTTACTTTGTCAAAAGTCCTCAGTGTCTTCGCTGTCTATAGCCTTCAACTTCCGACCAGTAGCATGACAATGTGACGTCACGGGAGCGCCGTAACCATTTATACTCGCTCGTAGTGGTCGCGACACTAGTAGCAATATTCTCTGGCCTCAATGGCAGTAAAAACTACCCTCTGTGATGATACTTCAGACTTCGGTTGCTGCTACTCACAACTACCATCATTACCATCTAGTTTCCAAAGTGTGTGCAGCTAGATAGATAGATACGTATTTCTCCCGAGGGAAATTTTAGCTAGCTGGCTGGTGTAGGTAGATGAGTTTGTGTAGCCTAATTTCCTAAGGTGGAAAGAGATTTTTTTCGGGTCTTAGATATCCTTTGGTTGAAAATACATGTCTTTGTTTCCTTTTGCTGGATTATTGGCATGTCCCTGGGTCCTAGTTCTTTCATCTTAATTCCCTGTGTTACATCTCTCTCTGGTAGCTTTATTAACTTATCCAGCAAACTATTTACTATATTTACTTTACAAACTACCATAAAACTAATAGCCCGGGCTTTTATTTTCCCAAATCACCAAACTGCACCGGCTAGTATTAGAGACAGGCGTTTTGAGACAGGCCTTTAATTCCCTTTACACAAAACTTTTCCTCTGTAAAGATGGAAAATATAATTGAATTAATTATTTCAAACACACTGAATGTCTACCTATATGACTAGGCTATCTGATAATTACGGATTCATCATTCATTTAGTGTTGAGATCACACTGAAAGCTCATATTTTGTCACTAGCAAATAGCCTATATCGGTCATTTGTCAAATACAGTTGCATTATCAGCCCTGACCAAAACCGTTCAGGAATTATTTATGCAAAAGTGTAACGTGCTTAATGTTTCATTCTCCCTCCTTTTCGGCATGAATGAAACAGCATGAGAGAGCATGAACCATATTGTTTCTCCCATTTTGTATTTGCCAAATTTGACAACAGTCTACATTCAAATCATAGCCTACTTCCAGGCGCGCAGGAACATATTTTTGACCAGGGGTGCTGAATAACAAAATAATAATGGATGTCCGACGATTTCTCCCCCAGCATATGATTCGAATTTAGACAGCTAAATACGCCATTTCACCGCCGTGTATGAGTAGGTCTAAGAGTGAGAAGTTTTATAATGCCCTGGGCAACCACTTGCCACTCTGACTCATCAATAAAAACTGTGCGCGCACACACCAGTCCCTAGAAGCGCACTTGACTTTACATCATAAACCTATTTCAGTAGGTTATATAGCCAGAGAATGTCCGTAGATGGGCTCTGATATAGCCTAGTTTAAGGTAAATTCCTTTTCTGACTTCTTTCTCTTTATCGCCATGGCATTTAGAATAAAGAATAACGTTTGCGAACCGTTCTGTTTTTGTTGCCAGCATAAAAACAAGCTTACCATCGGCCTTTCCGCAAATTTTAAACACAAGGGATGAATTGAACGATGACTAAGTCGGACATATAGGCATAGTTCATATTGGGGAAAAAAGTTATACAATTTGGAACTCTAGCTTTTCCCCACCGCAGTCTTTAATGCCATCTAATCATAACGCGTAGTCAGTCTTGCCATACTTAAGCCCAAACACACCCAACATTTGCAACGAGATGAGCAGCAACTTGATGAAACATTCTAAAACCTTGCAACTGTGACCAGACACGTGAATGCTTTGCGACGGCTTGTAACGACGTGCAACATCTAATTCACACTGCTGTAACCTCCTTTCTGTAACGGTTTCGTGTCATTGCTAATCTTTAAACAGACGATCTGATGGGTTTTAGAAGATTAAATACAACCCGAAACTAAAAAAAAGGCCTCTATTGGAGACCGGCCTTTAACCCAAACCTGTAGCCATGCCAGGCGTTTAAAGGGGTCATAGAATGCAAAACCGAGTTTACTTTGTCATAGATGAATAGCGATAGTTCAGTGGGTGAAATGGACATACAGAGAACTTCAAAACCCCACCGACACCTCCTTCCTATGCAAATCTCACAATTCGAAACTCCCCGCCATAAAACGAAATAAATCCCAGCGGGAAGCTGCGAGTTTATTTAAACTCGCAGGTGGTACCTTTATTTGGCTCTGGCCTGTACATTTGTCACGCCTCAAAATTTACATACAGACCAGCCCACTGGTGCTCTGAGCCCAGGAACGTGAATGGAGAGCGAAGATGAGACAAACACTAGTTTAGCTGCCTGCTCATTTACTTCCACAGGAATTATAAAGCAGACAGTTCTTCAAGGATATCGAAAATGAGCCACGGTCGTAAATGCAGTGTTCCAGGCTGAAACTTAGGCTACAAAGAAAGCTGAGACTTTCCATAGTCTTCCCAAGGATTCAAAAGTTCGAGGGGCATGGATAATGTTTTTCTACCAGAAGATCCCTGTAAAGTTCGCCACTCCGTTATTAATTTGCAAAACATTTCACCGAAGGCAGTTTTCAAAACCTTGGACTGTTGAGCAGGATTTGCTAAGCTGCTGTTACTGAACGAGGGGCTGTTCGACCGTGAAGGTCATCACAACCGCATGCTGTAAGTATTATTTTGTCGCTAAGCAGTTATTAGCCATGCTAACGTATCTAGCAAATAGAATGTGTGATTTAGTTCATTGGCAAGGCTATTTAATTTTCCTGTGTGTCATTCGGATAAAACCTGTGTTGTCATGTTAACCTACATTTTACTATGCATGTTTGTCGAGATCTCTGACAGGTTATGTTCTCAGCAAGTTAGCTAACTGAAGCTGAGTAACACGATAGTATGGTTGCTAAGCTGTAATATAACCCATAGCCATATAACACATACGTGTTTGACGTCAGAAGTGGAAACAACTTCACGTTATCAATTCAAATTATATCTAGTCGATATGTTGAAAACCGTGTTGTCTAGATACAATGGATTTATTTGCACGTTCTTATTTTAGAACATTACAAGAACGGCAACATGACAAACGCAACATGCCAAACAGATGCTCCAAGTGTGGCATCTTGCGAGGCTTAGAATATTAGCAAATGCTTTTGCTGTGAGTTAACAGCTTGATTGGTGCATGCAAAAGTGACTTTCACACTTGTGTTACAACATTTCTGTTGTTTGGTTTAGGTTTTATCTTGCAGCCATGCACTTCAACGAGAATGCGGAGTCCCCACAACGGAAGACAGCCAAGGAGAAACTATGTACAGACTTGCCAAACAATTTATAAGTTTAATAAAATATATTTTTTTATTACAAACAACAAATCAAAATGTGCAACAGTATAGGCACTAAAAAGAACTTATCGATTCACACACAACAGGCTGGCTGTCTTAGACCTGATGCTACTGGTGTCAAAATCATCATCAGTACTGTAAACAAAGCACAATGTTCAGGGCCATACATTTGTTTATTGCACAGTATACAGCCTACAATGCACTGTATTACAGTATCCAATATAAGTCCTCTTTCTTGTCCTCTTCGAGATCATCAAAGACCCTCTTCCTTATTGGGATGCCGTCCAGCGGATTCCTGTGCCCCAGGACTTGTGTGCTCAGCTTGACAGACCCTCCATGGAGGATGTTGTTGCTGAACATGTGTTCAGTCGAAAAGGGGTCTGAATCCAACGTACTGCCCTGAAGTATCCGGAAGCTCCCTCCATATGCGTAGCACCACACACGAGGGGATCATGACACGGACGCTTCTTCTAAGGAAACCCCAGCTCCTGCTCACAAAAGACCTGTAGGCCAAGTCACTTCATTGCCTGCAACGAGAACAGGGTGGAAAAGCAACATTTTTTTACTATTTTTTTTTTTTTATATTTTACATCAGAGTATCACCACTGGACAATTGTTAAAAAAAAAAAAATAAAGTTTATCATTTTGTGGTGTTGATCAAACTGTGTTTTTGCAATGTGCTGAACCAATAATGAATGTGTATTGGTTAAAAATATTGTATTTATATACTGTAACTGCTAACACTTGTATCAGATTGTCCTCACCTTTCCATTCCTCTGATTGTCAAACGGCCATGGTCAGCCCTGTAAATATTCATTGCATTTTGCAAAGAATATAGTAGCACAACAGATCGAGGCCATGATGGTCATTCAGGTCAGCTCCTCAGGAACCTGGGTCATTCTTTTAATAACCTAATAGCGAATGTCTCCAGTTTTAGTTACCAGAGTTGTAAGATCACATATTAGGCTACTACATGGAAAGAAGGTAATAATCTACAATGCAAAATTGTTCCCTCGTGATTGTTAGACGCATTTCAAAACATTGCGATGTGAAATGCCACAACAAAACATTGTTTGTGAATCGGTCTTATTAGGAGTCCTCGCTTAAGCTGTCACAGACTCAGGCGCTACTTTTAGGGCTAAAATGCTTCCTGAATTACTCTTAGTAAAAAAAAAAAGGAGTCCTAAAGTTACGAGTGACGAAGTTACGAGTACAAGCATCTCATATCAAATGACCATGGCATTACGCTAAGCAACATAAATCTCATAACGTTACAGCAACATCTCCTCCCTTTGACCTACCTTCTAGCCACACAAGAAATGAATGATGTTAAAATCTCCGCTTAGCATTCTAATAACAGAAGGGGCACATTTATGTGGACCACTACAACATGACTTATGTCTGTAACGTTAACTGTATAAAACACTTACTTTCATAAAGGAAGCACACCATCCAGCACATACACGTGGAAACCGATATTTTAGGTACTTGGCCACGAACTCAAAACGTGTCTCTCTGAAGCTCTGTTCTAGAATCTTTGCTCCGAAGTCTGTCCCCGTTGCTAAGCAACATCAATTAAACGAAATGACAGTCTTTCAGTATTAAATGTGTACGTGTGATTACGAATGGATGGGTGTGGTTTGCAATTAGAATAAACAAGAAATAAAATTTCCAATAATTTCCCATGATAAATTACATAATATTTGCACTTTCCTTCCTTGTGAAGCTCACACTAATTTCACCGCATTTAGTGAAATGTAATACAACGTTGCCACCTAGCGTTCAGTAGGCTATTTAAGATTAACGTGGCATTTCCTGCTTATTCTTTTGTCAACACCATGCTTTTAGGAAAACAATCTTTTTATCATAGTTCCCTCTTCAATGAGCGATTACCAGCTCGTTTTTGTAACAGAGATAGCTGTTTATTGTCCCTAGGTTTACAGAAACACCTATTCATATTAATACGTAGCCTATGGAGTGCTGCCGACCACTGTTCATTACGGCCCAGAATGCCTTGCATGTCTTTACAACAAAACAACCCAGTAAAACCTAATTTCCCGTAAACATATGAATTTGCATACTTGATCTCCCATCATGATATTTAACAATAATGGAAAATTTAATTTGAATACCGTCAATGTGAAAACAACTCTATTATGTAAGCTATATATAGCTACTGTTCTCCTTGCTATTTCAGTTTGTAAGTCCATACTATCCCATGGCAGAGCAAGGATTTCATGAGTGGGCAAGGTTGCCTGGAGACATTGTGGCTGCCCAAAGGCATTGAGCATACTTGGAAGGCATTATGATAGAAGGTGAATGGTGAGAGTTACCAAATACCTGTGGGTGGTTTGCAAAATGATGGAAACTTTTGGAATATTTTTTTTTTTTTTTTTAGCTTATGCACCCTCACATTGGAGTCCCCAGTTCATATACAACATTTGGTATCGATATGTGACAGTGTTCCTGAGATATGGACGACTTCCTGTTTCGGAACTTCGCCGCCGATTTCGTTTGGCTGTGACGGGCAAACGCTTTCGAAAATCAAAAATCCTTCCGGTAACTTTTGTGAGGCTTGGTCCAAGGATAATGTACGTCAAGTTTCGTGGCGTTCGGATCAAATTTGTGACGCTTTCTGTTCAATCCAATATGGCGGACGAACCTGACGTCATCTTCGCGACCAACTTACACCGGTACTGACCGGACGTTTTAAAGTTGGAACGGTGTCTCTGTCTCAAAGGGCCTAGGCGCTAGAGCTGACAAAAAATTAGGGAGACAGGAAAAATAATAATAATAATAATAAAACTTAAGAAGAACAATAAGTGTGCTTGCAAGCACACCTAATAACTAGACTGCATTTCCGGCGGGAACTGCGAAAGTGTGCTTGCCCTGGTCCGGTCAGCAACGTGAGCAGACAGTGGCATACGCTATGCTGAACCTGGCTTGATCCAGGCATTGTAACGGTGCCTTTCAGTGTTGGAGCAGTGGCAATATCTCAAAAGCTCTAGGAGAGGGCTATTCAACTACAGAGGAATTGAAATTATGAAATATGACCAAGGCATTAAAAAGCTGCTTGTTTGTCAGGATACTTTTTCACTGATTTATTTTAAAAAAAATATGAGCTATGAGTGTGAATGTTATATATTCCATCCCACAAATTATGTTTTACTGGTTTATTTGACAAATAATCTATATGGATTTGCTCTATAAAGACCTTATGTCTGTTTGGGATTGTTTTGTGAGCCTGGGGTTGTTTTGAGAGCCTATTGATGTAGCCTATCTCAGAATAAAGGAATACTTCATATTACTCTAAACCACCGTCTGTAAATCAACTGTATACTACTGTCTACATTGCACTATATTTCTTGACCTGTCTCTGTATGTTTCATCACCTTTCTATACTTTGCCTCACATTGCAACACAGCTCAGATCTTTGGTTGCTATGAAGGCCAGTCGTTCTAAATGGATGATTGCCATGGCCAAAGGCCAGTTCTATCTCTGCCGTTGTCAAGCGGGCATATATCGTAGAATTCTGATTAACCTTATCTTATTTAAAACATCTCTATTTTACTTAGCCCACTTCCATACAGTGGGTCCCATTAAGAAGTGGCCACTTCATTCGTGCTTACCGTGATTCACACAGCAGCATTATTAAATGAATCTGTCACCATATGCCTATGCTTACGTTTGCAAAGAAAACATTTTAATTTGATTCACATGAAACGTTACATTTCATGTACATGTTGACAATGAGTAGGCTAGTTTTGGTTGTTGGTGGTGTTATTGCATCCCTTAGTTATGCCTACAATGCAAGTTCCCTCGCGATTGGAAGCTCCTGTAGACAATAGTAGACGCATTTCAAAACATCGCGTTAGGAGTCCTTGCCACTTCTTTTAAGCTGTCACAGACTTAGGTGCTACTGGAAAAATAATAATAATAATAATAAAACTTAAGAAGAACAATAAGTGTGCTGCTTTGCAGCAAGCACACTTAATAAAACTTAAGAAGAACAATAAGTGTGCTGCAAGTGTGTTTTGCAGCAAGCACACTTAATTATTTCCTCTTTGCCTCTAACTTCTACCTGCAGGTATCAAAAACCAGCATGGAGTCCAAGATGGCTCCTAGCTTTGCTTGCCTATTCTATAGTCAATTTGAGAATGAAATCATCTGGGAGGCATCAAAACCCTTATTCATCCTACATAACAAACTGGCTTTGATTATATCGATTAAACTATAGTCAATTTGAGAGGGACCAATCATCTGGGACTGGAAGGACCAGAACAAAATGGAGTTTTCATTCAAGGGACCAGAGTCTAAACTAATGGGTTTTCATATGGAAGGGACCAGAGTCTAAACTATATTTTTTTTCATATGGAAGGGACCAGAGTCTAAACTAATGGAGTTTCATGAAACCTTTATGAATGACAATAGCTACAACCTCTGAATTCACCATGGAGAAGGATGCACACAAATGAACTTTTTTATGAATTCACCATGGAGAACAACAAAAATGAACTTTTTGGACTATTTTCAACCTGAAATTCACCATGGAAAAAGGATGCACACAAAATGAACATTCTTATTTTCAGGGAGGGACATTCATGGAAAAGGATGCACACAAAATTTTTTTCAGGGAGGGCAACAAATTGGGTACAACTCTCTACCGTAGTAAGAAGACAGACAGAAACTCTATACTCCATGGATATTAGGCACCATCCAGTCCTACTCAAAAAAAGAGTCTTCCCATATCACAGTTCAATCGATTCGCATCTGTAGCAAAGACACTGATTATGAGTTGCAGGCCAGAGATTTAGAGCAGAGGTTCCATCAAAGTCAATACAAGCGTGAGTGGGTGATTCGAGCCGGTCAGCGTTTCAAGGGGACTACACAAGCAGAAGCTTTACAGACAAAGAATAGAAACCAACCAGAACCTAGAATAAACTGTGTCATACAGTATTTCGCCACTAGGACGTATGTTCCAAGCAGTCATCATAAAAAACACTGGCACATTGTTGAGTCTGATCCCACACTGATTGCCTTCACCTCACCCCTAGGGTGGTTTTTAAAAAACCACCCAACTTGAGGAACATGCTGGTCAGAGCACATCTCCCACCACAACAAGAACATTTCTTACGCAAAATACCCACTGGTAACTACAGGTGTGGCAACTGTAGTCAATGTAATTTCACTCACAAGACTAAAACCTTCAACCATCCTCACACCGGGAAGATCTACCACATAAAAGGCACTATAACGTGTACATCCATCAATGTCGTCTATATGCTCCGATGCCCATGCGGATTGGCATATATAGGAAAAACCACCAGACCTCTGAAAACGAGGATTTCTGAACACAGATCTAATATCCGCCTCCATGACATTAGAAGTCCAGTAGCACTTCATTTCACACAGGCCTCTCACAATGTCTCGTCCTTAAGATATACAGGAATTGAACTGATCAAACCACCCAGTCGGGGAGGGGATGTTAATGCATTACTTCTTAAGAGGGAAGCATATTGGATATATACATTAGACACTGTCACCACGCGGCCTCAATGAGGACTTTGATCTTAGGCCTTTCCTGTAGCCTGGGCCCCATGTTGCACAGTCCTGACGAGACGCGAATTTGCACAATGTGATAATATATGCCATGCTGCACAACTTTGCACAGACTGTTTTTTGATATCTAGCTTATGTATGCTTACCGCTGGCTGTTGTTTGACATATGAGATGTGGAGACATGCTTGTTCTATGGATATGTACCATCAGTGAACATGAGATGAGTTCTGATAACAGACGCTAACTTGCACAATGTGATAAGAGTAAGCCATTTTACACATTTTTATGGATATGTACTGTAAGTGAACATGAGATGAGTCCTGATGAGAGATGCTAATTTGCACAATGTGATCATAGACGCCAATTTGCACAATTTTGCACAGACTGTTTGTGTGACATCTAGCTGGTGATTTGAGTATACTTGCTTATTCTATGGACAGTTACTATAAGTGAACATGAGTTTAATGCCGACATGCTAATTTGCACATTTTGACAATGGATGCCAATCTGCACATTTTGCACTATTTTGCACAGTCTGTTTTGACATCTGACCGTTGTGTATCCTGTGGACAGAGAATGAGGTCATATTTACATGTTTTTGTAGTTGTTGGTTTCCTGTAATATTTGTATATAGTGTATGTAGGTGTTTCTGGAAAATGTAGATATGTGTATGGATGTATGTATGCACTGCATTACTGAACATGTGTTGGCTATTGCTGTGATTGGGTAATTACTTGCCTGTGTAACACCACTGTGTGATCATGTGATCACTTAATTGTACATATATGGGTGTCTTATTTTAGGTGTATGTTTACATGTCTCTATTCATTCCATACATCAAGATATTCACATCCAGTCTTTTCTAGTAGGTAAAGCAACTTCCTGACTATAAACATGCCAAGTTTCAAAGCTCTCAGAGCTTTGTGTGATTGATCTGCACTAGTTTATATGCCTTAACTCCCATACGGACATGCTATATTTTAGTCCTTTTTTGGTTTTGGGGTGTATAACAGTATCTGTTAATTTAACAATCTTAGCAGAAAAATATTTTTAGCTAAGAATCCATTTCATATATGGGAGACCTTAGAGATAAGGAAAAACATTGTTGCGTTTAGTTCTACCTCCGGTAGGGGTATCTCAAAAATGTGGGGCCATTGTCACTAGCCTAAAAGTAATTACATTCTTGCGTGTTCGCAGGTTCGCTTCCCATACGAAGTATTAAGGCTACACCTTGATAATGGCCTTTTTAGTTATAATCTTTGATGGAAGACATATGTCTACTGCTGATAAAGGGTCATGCACATTTGGTAGGCTGTTCAGTGACAGCTTTGCCAGTGGGCTATAATATATCTGATGCAAGCCAAAGGATAATTCTGTAGACTAGGCAGCTAATAATTAAAACTGCTTCATGTGTCGACGATTGTTCATGAATGTCAAATCAACTATGTGCTACACAGATTAAATACTAGGCATAAATTGAATTGAAAGCCATTGCATTTCAGATAATTTTATTTCAAACTTTGGGACTTAGGAGACAATAGGCTATTATGTTGATACTAATTTATTTTACCTAGACAATAATTTGGAGTGAACTCTTTTAATCTAAGAACATAAGCTACACTGTAACAAGATTCTGTGATTTTCACAGCATCACTGCTGTTTTTGAGAAAAATGTGTACTGTATTTGTGAATACAGTATGTTGCTGTAGTTTCGCTATGAATTATGGTCAAAAAAATGGTCAAACTACAGTAATAAAAAATTTGCTGCGAATCATAACACAGTAATAAATCTGACTCCTCCCTCACTTGTCAGCTTTTTTGAAAATTTTGAAAAAAACATGGCGGAAAATCAGTTGGGGTTTTCTGTTTTCTTTTTTGCACATAAATACAAAGTTAAGCTCCCAGATAGCAAGGTGACATTGATATTATGTTGATGTTCCATCCAAATCATCATTTTGGAAAAAGATATTGAAAAGTCATGGATTTATGGTTTACTGGGAAATTTTGACGTGGTGATTAAAGCGTGCCGCCGCATCGACGACGTTTGAACTGTCCGGCGGCGCAGATCATTTTGAGCAACAGCGGTTCAGTCAGTCAGACCAACGGTGTTCAGCACTCTGTCAAGTTCGCAGCTCCATCTTAATGGTAAGCAAGCATTTATTTATGTAACGTTAATGTTTCATTGTGAAATTGTACTACATTAAATTCGGGCATGTGTACAGTCTATGCACGTTGTACTGTCTAACTTACAAACTCATCCATGCTTGTTGGATCAACTAAGTAAATAGCGTTAGGCTAGCTATCATAGCTTCTAGTTGCTGTTGCTGTGAAGGTGGCATTAACGTTAATAATGTTTTATGTTACGTTAACGTTTTGGCAGTCTCATTTATATTAGGCCTACCTTAGTTCTCAGTAAGTTACAGTTTATTATATTCATATAATTTATATAAAACATTCGCTAGTAGTGCTAGGCCTAGTATGTTGCTGTCACAATGTTAGGCTGAAGATGATGTGCTGCTGGTTAACGTTAACGTGGAGGTTTAGTTGCTAGCACTACCAGCTAACTTATGTAACGTTAACTCATCGTAATCAGTACATATATCTATGTGTTAATGCAAGCAAACATCATCAATGAGCTCACCCAGCTGGCTAACGTTAGCAGCTAAATATACCTTGCGAAACTGAGTTATGCTAACACCATCTTCAGCCTGGCATTTTGACAGTAAACTCAAAAAACATACAGTATATATATAAATGATTATTCTAAAGTTTCACTTGTAAGTAGCCTTCAGTTTCAGTTGAAAATTGTTATCTAACACTGTTTATCTTTTTTTCTTCTATTTCTGCTAGGTGCTGCTTCACTCTGCTACTGGTGGTGGATCAGGCTGACTGCAACCGTTGGTCTAACGTTGCAGCACACGAGAATTTCTAAACGGAAAAAAGTGAATAAATGTACTTGCTTTTCAAACTGATAACAAGTTGTCAATGGTTATTTATGCAAGTTTGTGTAGCCTAAACCATACCTAGGCCTAGTCAAATTTATCCTGGCTGTAGATAAAGCAGGATATGAATTTCCCAAAATTACTGTATATAATATTACAGCACTGGTATTACTACTGTACTAAGTTACAGTATGATCCATAAGTACTGTAATTAAAAAATACGGTAGACAATTCAATACTGTATACATTACAGCACTGGTAGTACTACTGTAGTTTGCATTTACAGTATCAGGCATAGGTACTGTGATTTCATATACAGTAGGTGTATTGTAGAGTGAAATACAGCAACTTGCTGGTTATTTGCTGCCAGCAAGTTGCTGTAAATTTTACGTTAAACTTTTTACAGTGTATAGATTGTTTTGAATATCCATATGCATATCCATAAGTTGTTTTTGAGTTTATACTATTTATTCATTCGCTCGTTTTGTTCAAGCATAGACAGTATAGTCTATGTGTGCAAGAGTGAAGCCAATCAAACTCGCAATTGATTTCAAACCATTAGCATTGTTTTAAATGTATACTTTCATTATTCTGCAATTTCTGTAGGCAATCTATTTTTTTTTCTTTCGATGTTAAATTTGATGACTTTCGATGAAAATCCTGTAGATGGCGCTTGCCAAATCGAACAGAAATATTATTGTCTTAATTTTACGACATATATCGTCTTTTCGACAATCTACTGTTTTGGTCTACTGTTCTACCTCGCACACGAGCAGAGATGAAGCTGAACTAAACCTCGCTTGAATAATCGAGGCCAAGATGCCACTAACTTGAGTTAATGGATACACACCCAGACACTCCTTCCTCTCCCCAGTCAGAGTGGCTTTGGCCCTGGCTAGCCATTCACACCACTCTAAGGCCCAAAGAAGCACACACACACTCCTTTTTGGGGGCAGCCGTGGCCTACTGGTTAGCACTTCGGACCTGTATCCGGAGGGTTGCTGGTTCAAACCCCGACCAGTAGGCACGGCTGAAGTGCCCTTGAGCAAGGCACCTAACCCCTCACTGCTCCCCAAGCGCCGCTGTTGATGCAGGCAGCTCACTGCGCCGGGATTAGTGTGTGCTTCACCTCACTGTGTGTAGCTCTAATACATTTATATGCAATTTGGCCTGTGCAGCTGACCAGCACCCGTTCACTGACCTCCCATTGCATAGAGCTCCCCATCCTGTCAATGAGGCATCTGTCGTGACCACCATGCGGTGCGTCACTAAGCTCAGATGGGCCCCGGCACTGAGGAACCGAGGGGACCTCCATATCGCCAGGGCTTTCCTGCATTTCGAAGTTCACCACCGCTCCGGGCGGTGCCTGTGTCTCTTGTGGGGTTGAGTTTTTGGGACAGGAACCACCTTTGAAAAGGCCACACATGTGGCAGCCCCAGCGCAGGGGGGACTGCTGCCGACGCCATCATGCCCAAAAGCCTCTGGTGGAGAAGAGAAGTGACCCTCTGACCAAGCCTGAATTGGGCAGCGCACGACATTATGGCTTTCCTCCTCTCCTGAGAGAGGGTGGCTGTCATGGTCACAGAGTTCAACACCATGCCCAGATAGCGTGACGTCTGACTGGGTCTGAGAACACTCTTTTTCATGTTGACCGCAAAGCCCAGGCGATGGAGATGTGACAACACTAAGTGGGTCTCCTGCACTGCCAGCTCCTGAGAGCTGCTGCATAGCAGCCAGTCGTCGATGAAATTGAACAGACGCACCCCCTGCAGCCGCAGCGGGGCGATGGCCGCCTCCACACACTTCGTGAAGGTACGAGGTGAGAGCGCTAGCCCGAACGGTAGGCAACAGAATTGGTACGCTGTACCTCTGAATGCAAACCGCAGAAACTTCCGGTGTCTGGGGACCACCTGGAAGTGAAAGTAGGCCTCCAACAGGTCTAGTGTCACAAACCAATCGCTTGGCGGGGTTGGCGGTTGGTCAGCATGCAGAATTTTCTCTTCATGAGGGATTTGTTCAGCACTCTTAAGTCTAAGATTGGCCGAAAGCCTCCGTCTGTTTTTGGGACCAGAAAATAGCGGCTGTAAAAACCTGCATTCTCTTCCCCCTGTGGGACTACTTGAATCGCGATCTTTTAGCAAGAGGGAGTCTACCTCCCTCTGCAAAAAGGGGATTTGCTCCTCCGGGACTACAGACTGGATCACCCCGCTGAATTTTGGTGGGGGTCGAGCAAACTGCAACGTGTAACCCACTGACACTGTTTTGAGCACCCATGGGGAAACAGCGCATGCGTGCCAGCTTTCTACACAACCTGCTAGGTTGGGCTTCACACTGAATATTTGGACGGGGGCCCGCTCATGGCCAATATGTCTGTTTTCAATCTCATCCCCACCCCAGAGGGCAGCTCCTCACATTGTTTAGATAAACATGGGTGACTGGCTGCTGAACTACTAGTGGATGTATAGAGGGGAACATTGCACAAACATGGTTTATTTCTGCGCCAACAGGGACAGTGTTTTGAACATGAGTGTGTAGTGCTTGTGTAGACTGGCACAACGTGCTTGACATGATTTTTGCATGTGAGCAACAGGCTGTCTTTTTTCGCGGTGGGGATTTCTCCTCCCCGCCCCCTCTCTTCAGGCCTCTGCCATCAGGTCCGCTGAGGCCTCATACCCCCGCAGTGGGCCACCGTGTGGCGTGGAGCCTGGGGTGCGCGCAGTCATCATCCCGACTGTGTCCCCAAACACCCCATCCACACTCACCGGGGCATCATCCCGAATGTCCCCAAACACCCCGTCCACACTCACCGGGTCATCAGGGAGTGGGGTCTTCTCTCGATCTGAGAGCTGAGCCAGTGAGAGCCACAGCAAGCGCTGTGTCGCCACCGATGCTGCCATTGCACGCCCCACAGCCTGTGAGGAGCAGCGGGTGAGGCGAAGAGAGAGGTCCGTTGCCCTGCGCAGCTCCAGCACCACTTCACTGTCGTCGCCCAGGGCAGATGACAGCTCAGTGAGCAGTTTTGCCTGGTATCTCTGCAGCAGTGCCGCTGTGTTGATGGAGCATGCTGCTTGCCCAGCCGCCAGGTAGCCCTTCTCCGCCAGGGCGGCTTGGTGTCTTCTTAACGGGGTGGGGAGGAGGGGCCTACGGCCCAGGCGCATAGTGGGTGACGATGGGGACAGGTAGCCCGCTACAGCATCCTCCACCGGTGAGAAGGAGAGGTATCCACACTCCTTCGCCTGGTCCAGGTGCATGTAGGCTGCGAAGCCCGGGACTGGAGAGCGGGCTGAGAAGGGGTTGGTCCATGATTTCACCAGCTCCCTATGAACCTCCGGGAAGAGGGGAATGGGGCTGGGAGGAGGCACCTTGGGCCCACTGTAGTACTCCCCATCCAGCAGCGAGCTCTCTGTGGTGGGTGGGGAGGGGAAGGCCTAGCTTGCTACCCGCCCTCAGGGCTACCTCGTGTAGCTGTGTGCCCAAGGTTTGGAAGACACCGGGGAAGAGGGTGCCCGCGGTTCTTCCATGTCAACATCCGGGTCGATGTCTAGCTCCAACACCGCCCCGTCGCTGTAGACATCTGGCAGGCTACCCGAATCCAGCCCCAAGTCCAAATCCGGCAACGGCTGGTCGGAGAATTCTGGAGGCAACTCCACTGCAACCTCGTGGCGTGCTGCTCCGAGAGTGCGCGGGGGAGTGGGCAGCTGCCGCCAGGCTCCCTAAACTCCTGATGGAGAGGTCAGCCTCAGGAATCTCTGTAGGCTGATCCTCCGGTGACTCCCTCGCCTCCCTGCGAATCCAGTAAGCGAGACGTTTGTTCGCCTTTGCGAGTGTTAAGGTGGCACAAAAGTCGCAGAGGGGGCCGTCAGATAAAGCTGCCGAGGCAAACAATGCACCGTCGGTGCCGGACCCCCTTATCCCTGCTGTGCCCACACTCAGGGTACAACTGTCTCGACATTCTGAGTCCAAACATCTGTTCTGAGTCCGGATGTTTTCTGAGAAAGAGAAGAAAAGTTTAGTCAACAAATACAAGCTCGGTTCACTTCACCAAGACGGTAAAGCGACCGAAGCAACAGTTCACGTTAGCTACAAACTCAGGCCTGACAGAAACTAGCAAGCTACTTGGCTAGCAGGCTTGCCAGCTAACGTTAACGTTAACTTCTTTAGTTTGATCCAACTCGTGGCACTCAAAACCAGTGACCAGCAAAAATCCACTCACCGGCTTAAGTGAGTAAGGCTCACGGAGTCGAATAAGAATAGGCTACTCTCGAGTCTGAGAGCAATCTCCAATCTGAGGACATGATACGAATAGTTAGTGAAATACTCGGATGGATCACTTCAAAGCGAAGTATAGAAAGAGGCGGAGGCGGCGTCTGTCATGAATATTTGTAGCCCTGGGGGCGGGCTCAGGGATTGACTGACGCCTTCTCAGCCTATCGGCGTGATTGAAAAGTGCTTTTATTGGATCCGTGGCTACGTCACGTTAGATCGCAGTGTCTGCGATAGGGAACTGGAATGTTTCATTCGTCCCACGTTTCAATCTTCGAACAATCCTTCAACGTTTCAAACCTCTTGTTCGGGCATAGTTGTTTCTCAACGGAACAAATCCAGACCGAACTTCCCAACCTAAAATGTTGTGGGCGGGGCTAAGTTCGTGCTGGATTTCAGTGAGACACATAATCAAGGACTGGAATTATCCATTTTAGAATTTGGGGTCTACCAAAAACATTTTAGCCAGACCACACAATGCACATCAGTGGTTCTGGCTTCTCAAAAAGCCAGTTGTGTTGGAACTTGTGGAACATTCATCAACACTTTTGAGGAAAGATACAGTCACATTACGTGAATATTCAATGTACTGTTGCTTGGCGCTTTTAAAATTGGACCAAGATTGTTAATGTATAAATCCATGTATGCTGGCACAGATGGGGTTGTGTATGCATGGAAACAATGTGTTGGACTCTGTGTGTACATGTGTGTGTCCTGGACTACATGATTTAGTGCTACCATGGCTGAATGGTTGGTGAAGTGAGTGTGTATGACACCGAGACAGATGCCATAACCCCCATTAGCTGGAGAGGAGGAGAGTAATGACCAGGAGAAGAATAGAGAGAATGGAGAAGAGGAGATGGAGAAGAGGAGAGAGAGAGAGAAAGATTGGAGAGATTTAAGTCTGTTTAGCATTTCCACTTTTTTTTTGTTTAGCATTTCCACTTTTCTTTTCCACACAAATGTGTGAACTGACTCTCACACTGACATATTCTCACACTTTACACACACACCTAATTTCACACAAGCACAGAACCAAATTAAAACACAGCTGTTTGGTGTTTGATACGGACCCAGGGGTGTATTTGCAGCCAGCGCAGGTTGGTTGTATCCAGGGTGCGATTTGTAGGGGGGGATGGTGAGGATTTCCCCCTCTCTGGTTTTCCTATCCCTACCTCTGCTAAATTATTTTTATCCCCGATGGGGACAACATTTATCCCCCTCTGCCCCTCATATTGATTAATGCTACTTCATATAAGTAAAGCGCTGCAACGTGAGAACAGTCTAAGTCAGAAACGCACCGTCACCATCAGCACTCATGCTGCTGACACAGTGGCTGCGTGATAACTTAATTTGGCCTTGATCGTGCATTTCAGAATGTCGAGTGTGTAATCCATCATAAATGGCTAGTTTCAATGGAGTAGAACGTAGGCCCATCGTCTGAAGGAACTTACATTAAATGAGGCCTAGACAAATAACTTTCAGAAATAATCTGTACTGCAAAAACGAATGTTGGTGGGTATTTAAACTATCTAGCGGGTGTTTTACCAGCTGCAAGAAATAGAAGCTTCATGGTCTTTATGTTCTGATTCATAAATTATTTTCATAAAACTTCAAGTTGCCCTATAACTTTACTCTCCAAACTCTTCACTGCACTGTAGGCAAGTCACTGACAGTATGATAGGCTATTTAGGTTTCTTCCTTGGTAAGGGAGTTTTTCCTTGCCCCTGTTGCCTTTGGGTGCCCTTGTTGGTGCCCCCACCCAATCCCAATCCTCCCCCACCTTTTATGCAGCCCTTGCCCTTTAATCTACTAAACCCCTCTTCATGCAATTTTTTCCCATAAAACTTCAAGTTGACACCAGACATAACTTTCACTCCAAACTACTTCCAGTAACTATATGCATGTGACAATAAACTGACTTGTATCCTTGTATAGGCTATTTATTTTCTGTAGGCTACAACAAACACATTTATTTTTTCAACTTTTGCAATATTACTGTACGCGCTTGGCTACTGAACGCAAATCAGCAGGAGAGAGAATGCAAGTAGCCTACGCAGCGTGTAGCGCAATGTGTAGGCTATTTGGTTACAAATTAACACTGTTAGCCAATTCACTAACTTAAGACTTCAGTGCCATCATATACAACGTTTTTTTACACAACAAATACAGAAAGGATGGAGGCAGCAAAAGTAGAGGTGTCATTTCAGATGGGGCAAGAACAAGGTGAATTTGTATGCTTCTCAAAACGTAGTCCTACCCTGCATTAGAGGAGCTGATCATCATACCAAGCACACTCGCTGTTTAAAGTCATACACCACAGTAAACTAAAACTAAAATGTTACAAAGGTGGCAAAATTATTATAGGCTATTATTAGCCATGACATTACTAGGCTATGAATTGTTCGTTAATTTTTTTTTTTTTTTTTTTTTTGGGGTTACAAACTCATTCAAAATCATCCCCCCCTCTGGTTTTTACACAAATCGCACCCTGGTTGTATCAGACACAGAATTGTCCGCAGTGAGCTTCACTCAAGCGAGACTGGGTGGGATTCTCTTGAAATTGACAGATGGTTGCCTTGGCGAGGTATGTTTAACGTAACAGATTCCGGAATGGAGCATTCATTAGTAGCCCTGTCCACCTGACAGAGTTTTACCTCCTGATTGGTTGAATGTCAGATATGAGTGACATACAGTATGTAGAGAGGAGTTCCTCCCCAGACAAGCACAGTAATGACAGCCTGAAAGAGATGGGGTGGCCAGCGGTGAGCTAATACCTCAAACAACGAAAAGTGCTTCAACAATGAGGCTCTTACTCTTTTTTTTTTTTGTCAAAACAGTTTATTGGAACCTACCACGGTTCTCCACAATAATACTGAATTATTGCTGTTTACTGTTTTTTTTTTTTTATTTTTTTTTTTTTATTTGCAAACATCATTGACATTACAGAAAATGCAACACTACGACATGCACATGAATACTACATACGACAAACAGGCGTACATTACATAAACACATACTGTAACTTAACAAGACATCACATTGACTTGGCTTCCCACAAACATAACACAACATAACATTAATAACAGAAAGGCTAAGGATGATTTTCGTCCAGGATGATTACAGATAAGATTATCAGGGATGAAATTGATGACCGGAATGAAAAGAAGGGGGAGGGATGGATGGTAGTAGCGAAAGTGTGAATGAGGTGGTGTTGGGATGGGGGTGGGGATGGGGGGTGAGGGGTAGTGAGTATGTGAGGATGTATGTGTGTGTGTGTGTGTGCGATATATGTATAAGGCTGGCTTGCTGTTGGGCCAGAAGGAGAAGCTGGAACATAGAGAGGGAGGGTTTCAGAGGAGAGGAGTTGTAATTATTCTATTAATGATAAGTATAATAATAGGAATAACTGATTGCCTGACTGATTGCCAACCTGGGCACCCATTAATGGCCACAGTTCCACCCAGCCCCCTGCAGTTATACTGCGACGAGCTGACAGAGGGGAGGACCTGTGTGCCACCCATCGCCCTAGGCCCCCAGCATATGCACACATCCCCCACTACCCACGACCAACCACACCTCGCCCCCAGACCTTCACCCAACACGCCACTCTTGACCTAAATATGTACAGTATGTGAATGGCTAGGTTGAGGGGTCTATCTAGAGTGTAGCATTAAAAGAAGTGGGCATGCATGGTGAATATCTGTCAGGGGTTTCCCCATGCACACCACACTTACCCTGTGTAAGATGTATGCCTCCTCAATGTGTGCATTAAAATAAGTGAGGCATGCAGATAGACACCTGATGAGGCATCTACCTGCACTCCACTCTTACCCTAGCCTGTTTTGTAGTTTTTGTTTATGTATGTCACCTAACATGTAGTGCGATTAAAAGAGAGTAAAGCGTGCTGTGTGCTTCCAGGACAAGGCGTGTGCATGAGCGTATGAGGAGGGTGCACACCGGGGGCCCAGGGCCAATAGATAACCCACAGGACCCAACCAATGCCAAAACCACACAGCGACCATGCCAGGACCGAGTCTCCCAAGCCATCCAATGGGGCCCCGGCAGAATAACGATGGGAGAGGCAGAGAGAAAGAGTGAAATTAGTAAAGTTATCAGAGAATGTAAATAAAAGGGGGAGGGAAAGAAGGGGATGCTATTTATATTACTAATAATAATAATAATAATAATAATAATAATAATAATAATAACAACAATAATAGTTCCAGCTACCCTCCCTGCCTAGTGTTCGATGATATGTGTATCTGTTGATGAAGTGTGTTATGATCGTGTGGAGATGGAACTCAGGCAAAGAGGGTCAGGACTGTAAGTAGGTGATAAAGGGGTACCAAGGAGAGGTTGTATCCTGAGTATTGATTAAGTTTGTAGTTGATAGGTTTTCTAATGATATATATTCTGTTAACAAGTTTTTCCAATGAGTGATGTGAGCTTTTTCTTAGATTTCCAGTTCATGAGGATTGTTTTTCTTAGCGATAGTCAGCTACCAGCAGTGTTTTATTGCAGGAGTTGCTTAAATTGACTGTGGATGTATCACCAAGTATGCATAAGGAAGGGGATGCTGGAATGTGACAGCCAAAGATGGAAGAGAGAGATTTTGTGACACTCACCCAGAAGTGGTTGATTGGAGTGCAATGCCAAACCGCATGAATGTATGTATCTGGGTTATTTTGTGTGCAGTGAGTGCAAAGATCCGAGCCAAAACCCCATTTTAGCCAATTTATGTGCAGTGAAGTGGAATCTGTGAAGAACCTTGTATTGTATTAGTTGTAGATTACTATTCTTTGTCATGAGGTAGATGTTTTTGCACATTTTGGTCAGAAGTCGGCACCGGGAGTAATTGATAAGTCTGATTCCCATTTGTGATATGGCAGGCCAATTGTTTTTTCTGAACGAGATATAATTTTGTAAATTTGGGAGAGTATTTTTTTTTTTTTTTGAATATTAAGCAGCTCTGAGATTGGTGGGGGAATGTCAAGGTTAGCTGTCTGGATGTTAATTTTTCCTAGGATAGATGATTTAATTTGCAGGTATTGTAAGAAGTGTTTACTCTCGATGCCGTGCTTCTGGACCAAACAGGAAAATGAGGCCAGATTATTGTCTTGAAGAATGTGTTGAAGGTGAGTGATGCCCTTTCCCATCCATGTGTGAAAGTTAAGTGTTTTTTTATTGACGGTGAAATCTGGGTTATTCCAAATCGGGGTGCGAATTGATGGTGCTATAGGTGAATCAGTGATGTGGTAGAATCTCCACCAGGCTGTCAGAGTAGCTGAAATTGTTGGGGCTTTGAAGGATGGATGTTTTTTGACCGACTGACTGCAGAAAGGGGAGATCTGAGATTTTAATTTCTTTACAGATTGTTTGTTCTAGGTCTAACCAGGTGTTGTCTGGGGGTGGGGTGTAGCCATTTGTGGATGAAGTGGAGCTGGTTGGCCAGGGCATAGTGCTGGAAGTGTGGGGCCTCTAGTCCTCCCATTGCTTTTGGTTTTGGAGAGTGGGCGAGTTTGATCCTTGGGGTCTTATCTTTCCAGTAGAATTTAGTGATTAATGAATCGAGAGACTTAAACCAGAGGGTGGTGGGCTGGGTTGGAATCATAGAGAATAGATAGTTTATTTTGGGCAGTATTGTCATTTTGATTACTGAGATTCTGCCCATGATGGATAATGGGAGGTTCTTCCAGCGTTGAAGGTCATCATCTATTGAAGTGAGTAGAGGGGAATAATTTAGGCTAAATAAGTCTGACAGCCTGGGGGAGACTTTATCCCTAAGTAAGTGATATAGTTAGTGCAGAGTGGGATAGGTGAAGAGTTGGCTGTCACATCCCAGCTGTTGGGATGTAATGGGAGAACTGCAGATTTATTCCAATTGATTGAGTATTCAGAAATTTTAGAGAATGTGTCAATGAGTTTGATGGTTTCTTCTACTGATGTTGTGGGGTCTTGAAAGAAGAGAAGAATGTCGTCAGCATAAAGGCTGATTTTGTGATGCATATATGGAGTCTGGACACCTTTGATGAGGGGTTCTGACGGATGGCAGCTGCTAGGGGTTCAATGAAGATTGTAAATAGTGAGGGGGAGTGGGCACCCTGTCTAGTTCCCCGGTGAAGAGTGAAACTTTGTGATGTTAGTCCATTGGTGATTACTGTGGCTGAAGGAGAGGTATATAGAAGTTTAATCCAGTTAATGAAGCGACTCGAAGCCAAACCTCCCTAATGTGGAAAACAGGAAATTCCAGTTCACCCCTATCAAAAGCTTTTTTTTCTGCGTCCAGAGTTGCTATGATGGTATTATCTTGAAATTTTGTAGAGTGATACATTATATTTAACAGTCTCTGGGTGTTGGTGGATGAAATTCTACCTTTAATGAAGCCTGTTTGGTCTGGGTGGATAATGGATGGGGTGACCTCTGCTAATCTGTGTGCTAGCATTTTTGCCATTATCTTATTGTCCACATTGAGGAGAGAAATTGGTGGTAGCTGGATGGCAATGTTGGGTCCTTATTGGGCTTGAGGAGCAGTGAAATTGAGGCTGTGGTGGAACTAGTTGGAAGACGTCCTTTCTGTTTTGATTCATTAATCATTCTGATGAAAAGTGGAGCTAAGATGGTCCAAAATTGTTTGTAGAACTCAGCAGGAAAGCCATCCGGACCTGGTGCTTTATTATCGGGCATCTGTTTCAGGGCATCAAACAGTTCTTGTTGAGTTATAGGTGATTCTAGGTTTTCTAGGTCTCATTGAGTTGTGGTAATTCGATGCTGTTTAGGAAAGAGTCTATGAATTCCTGGTTGGGGTTTATTTCTGAAGAATATAGTTTATTGTAAAACTGGTAAAAAACATGATTTATTTCTTCAGGTGAGCTGGTTAGCTTCCCTGCTGAGTTCTTTATGACCGGGATTGTTGATTTTTCTTTGTTACGTTGAATTTGATTTGCTAAGTATTTACCTGATTTATTGCTATGGTGGAAGTTTTCCTGCCTTAGACGGTGAATCATAAATTGAGTGTGTTTATTGAGTATTTCATTGAGTTTGAATTTATGTTTCCTAAGTTTTGCCTGTGTTTCTTCAGTTGGGTTGCTTGCATTGGTTTCTTCTGTTTAATTTTATTGTTGAGTTCTACTTCCTGTTCTTTTTCCTTCTTTTTTTTGTATACTGAATATGAGATGATTCTTCCTCTGAGTACTGCTTTTCCTGTTTCCCACAGAAGGGAAGGAGATGATTCAGGGAGCCGTTCATTTCTAGAAAGAATGCCCACTCTCTCCCAACAAAACTAATGAAATTTGGGTCTTGTAAGAGGGATGTATTAAAACGCCATTTGCTAATTGGTCGCTGTTGGTTCGTTATGTTCCATTTAATTGTAACTGGGGCATGATCGCTAATGACTATGGGATGAATAGTTGAATCAGAGATATTTTTCATTATAGAGTTGCTGGTTAGAAAATAATCAATACGGGAATAGGAGTGGTGGACCGGAGAGAAAAAGAGTAGCATTTGGAGTCTGGGTGCTGAAGCCGCCAACAATCGCCAAGGCCAGAATCGCTCATGAACTGTTTTATTGTTTTGTGGATTGCCAGATTCGTTTGCTTTTAGAGTGATCAGATCTGTCAAATGTGGGGTCTAACACTGTATTAAAGTCGCCTGCAATTATGATGGGACAGCCAAATAGAGTTGAGATGGAGGTGAAGAGGTTCTGAAAGAAAACTGGGTTGTCTGTATTAGGGCCATAAACATTAACAATTGTTACAGGGTATTGTGAATTGAGATGTTTATGATGACAAACGTCCTTCTGGGTCTGTGATGGTGGCGTTATGGATGAATGAGATTCTTTTGTTAATCAGAATGCAAACCCCTTTGTTTTGTATTGTAATGAGATGAGAAAATGTGATTGAATTGTCTTGATTTGATGCGGGTGTAGTCTAATTCTGAGAGATGAGTTTCTTGTAGGAGACATATGTCAGCTTTTAAACTATCCAAATGATTTAAGATTTTGAGCCTCTTTGCCTGAGATCCAATCCCACGGATGTTCCAGGTCAGGAATGTAAGTGGTACCATGTTGTGATTGTACAGTTATGAAAAATGTTTGATAAGGTGGGTATTGTGTGTGTGAGAGTGTGCAGGTGTCAGGTAGATAGGAGAGGGGAGGGGGGGGTGGAGGAATAGGTATGTAATGTGGTGTGCGAATGAGATGTAAAGAGTATGGGGGCTGAGAAGAATATAGAGCATAAAGAGGTAGGAATTTGGTTCTGGAGTGGTGACAGCATGAACATTTCCTGTTTAGCATTGAAAACATACAGATCATAATTTGACTTTAGCCTATAGACATAATAAACAAAAAACAGACAGGACACACAAGCAAACATGTATAGACAAAACACCATGAATAACATTAAACATTGAGAGAGCAAAAGAGAATGGGTGGGTAGGGGGAGCAAAAAGAAATGAAACATAAGAAGAGAGAAGAGAGGTGATCCAAGCATCAGTAGGCAGTGGGTTAGAGAGAGTTGAGGGTGACAATGTTATAATCAAGATGAATGTTGGCATGAGGTATGATGTGCTATAGCAAGGTGGTGATATTGGGGTTGTATACAGAGTTCCATTGACATACAGTTTATCGACTGACAGTGCTGCTTTCGTTTGCCCTCTTGCCTGAGTTGTTTCATTATGGGCAAGAGGGCTCTTCTTCTTTCCTGTATTACTTGTGGGAATTGGTCGTTTAGTCCGAATGAAGTGCCTTTCAGTTCTTTCCCTTTGCTTTTGATGAGTTCTTTATGTTTGAAGTGTTGAACTTGGCGATAATTGAGGAGGTTTTATTGTCTTTGGAAGTGAGACGGTGTACACGATTGGAAGGTAATCTTGTCAACTGTTTCTGGCGGTAGTTTGAGAGATGACTGCAAGAATTCTTTAACTGCTTTCTCTGGGTCGCCGGGTGTATCTTTAGAAGTTGGCAGGGGAATTCGGAAAAATGAGGTTATCCGCATGCCATGCACTGAGGTCTAGGATTGTTTCTTTCATGATCCGATTTTCGCTGGTGAGTTGATTAACATGGTCGGATAAGTTTGTGATATTTCCTTTGAGTTCACGGTTTTCTAATGCGAAAGTGTGTCGATCTGTGATTGGGAAAATTCGAGGCTGGCTTTTAAGTCCTTAATATCGTGCAGATGTTCCAGTATTGCAAGTTTGTTGTTTATGGATTGTAGTAAACTGACCTCGATGGATGTAGAAGTAGTGCAAGCGGTAGGTGATTCTTATTCAGTCTCTGTTGAGTAGTCACGAGTGCGTTTCTTGCTGGGTTCAGATGACATAACGTCCAGAATGAAGAGGTTGCCGTTGGAAAAGGTGGAGAATATAATCCGGTTTTTGATGAGAGTTGTAGAGAGGTAGTGGTTGTTTTTAGTAGAAGAAAAATAAAGTTTTGTATTTCTGTTTACAAGCGTCAGTGTTCAGTGCACTGCCATTTTGGATCTCACCCAAAGTCTCGCGATGTTCAGTTCAGTGCATCAGTGCTATTTCTGAAACCTGGTCTTACTCTGAAAATGGACGACCAGCACACAGTCCACGGGTTCATTTGAAGCTCTTTAAGATTCCACAGGACTAATTCTCTGACTGATGACTTCAGCAGAACTGGTTGTCAGCTCTGTAGGGTTGTGATTTAAGGAAGCTCCCCACCAGGTTCTTGTCTCTTAGTAGAGTCCTCACCATCTCAACTAAGACTGTTTGTATGTGTTCTTACTAGCCCACACAACTGCCTTCTCAGAGGTCCCGGGATCCCAGGCTCCCCAAGTATATACATAACGGCACTCATTGAACAGGAGTATTTGAATATTGCATTGACATGGAAATATATATTTACATTTCTCTAATAGAAAGCAACAGTACCAAAATCCTTTTAGGCAAGTCCCTCCACTCGGCGGCCATATTGCAACGCTTTGTGGGCACTTATCGGGCATCTATTTCAGCAGAAATGCGCATGCGCAAGGCTTCACGAGCCTTACGTTACAAACTAACCCCATGCATTTCTATGGAGGATTTTTTGAGTGCTGTGTCTCCTCATTAGAAAGTCTCTGACTACTAAGTATATCCTCTTTATTGTTGGCTGTGCCGCCATTTATTTTATATTTCCTAATCAAGTCTTTAAAACTTAATTTAGTCTGTTATGCACAAAATGTAAAGCACATTGAATGACCACTGCTGTGTAAGATAATGGGCTATATAAATAAACTTGAACTTGTGGTCGTTGGTTGTTTTGTTAGATAGCAATAACTCCCTGAGCACAAGTCAGGACCTTTCATTAAGATACTGTGCATGTGTTTTCATTATAATAATTATTTTATTTTTTCATTACAAAGGGAGATGGAATTAGAATGCCAAGCGTGAGCTGAGAGGAGCGGTGAGGCCAGAGGGTCAGTCAGTGAAGCGGACTTCGAGCAGGCGAACAGGGACACTGGGACGCGGAGAGAGAGATCAGATCATGGAAAGTTGTGCATTAAGAAGTGGGGGAAAAAAAGAAAATTTTATGAGTAGAGAGTAAATGGAGAGAAAATGTTTTGCTAATTCTAAATCGAACTTGGCACATCTGAAGGCTGTTTACACCTCTAAACTTCATCACATCCATGTTTCTGTAGTCATCGCAGTTACCCAGCAACCACAGGGGTCTAAACCATCCTCATCCCTCATCAGACAGGCCCCAGATAAGACCCACTGTGTGTCCAGTTGAAACTGAGCCACCAGACACCAGAACAGAGACTTAGGCTCGTCATTGATGTTGCATTTCATTTAACACTGTTAATACCCGTTTCATCATGTTGCACATTTCAGCTTTAGTACTTTTTCTCCGCAGAATCATGCACACAGCTCATAATCTTAGGTCAATTGAAGAAAAAAACAACCTCCACAAAACTCACAGCCTGTTCTATCAACTTTCCCACTGCCTGTTTAATTGATCTCACGTCTGATTGCGCTTGACCATTTTTCACACTGCAAAAAATGATATCCTACCAAGTGTTATAAACTTATATTGAGATAGAAAATCTAGTTATTATTGTTTTTAGTAAAAAAGATACTCTTGTAAGATTAATTGACTTAAAATAAGTCAAAATCTTTATAAATTAAGACATGAAAACAAGTAAATTTATCTGGCTAAATTTATCTAGCTTATCTTCCAAGCTATCCTTGTGGGGCTACGGGCTACATGGCCACCAAGTTTCGTGCACCCCGGTCTTTCAGTGTCCTGGAAATCCTTGACGGAAAATTGGCCATGCGAAAAAGAAAAAAAAAATCTGACTAAACCTATAATCTTACAAGAAAGCTCAAAGTAAGTATCTTTATACTAAAAACAATAATAACTAGATTTTTTTTATCTTATTATAAGATTATAACACTTGGTAAGATATCATTTTTTGCAGTGCAGCTAAGCTATCCCACACCGTATCAATTTGCGCCCTGTTACCAAGGATACAGTTGGGGATATGGGGCCCCCCTTTTTGTGTGGGCACACCTTGTCAGAAAGGCCCACAATGTGTTAGTAAACCTCCACAAAACTGTAAAATATCAAACAAATAACATCCTGTTGGCATGGCAATCATGGCCGGATCTAGAATAGGGCTAGCCTGGCTAGCGCCACCACTTCTCAATGATACGTGGTCTGGGAACCAAACGTTAATTTTCTGTATTTGAAAAAAATGCCCAGATCCGTTTATTGGGTGCCACGGATGTCTATCAAATGCGTCTGTGCATAGCTCATCATCGTCTTGCTTTCCCCCTTGTTCTGTGATTGGTCCCCTATCTCAGGCGAAAATTTGCTCCATGGTCTCCAGGCTGCCTTAGCAGCGTGAATCAAATCGCGTGCAAGGCAGCATGGGAACACCCAGGCTAGAATAGGGCTGGGAGGGGCAATGCCCCTCCAAATATTTCTTCTGCCCCACCTAATTGGTCAATTTTAATTGACAGCTATTGAATCTGCCAATCACACTTTTCTAATTTGTCCCGTCTGAATTTCGATGATGAATTTCTGATTTGCTGATTGGATAGCATAAATAAGCTACCGGAGCAGCAGACGCGTTCCCCTACCATTCCACACTGAGTGCATCACTTGCTGTTTCATACTTCAGTAGAGAGGGCTTAGCTATATTTCCATAAAGGTTATAGGTTACTAAATGTAATATAGATTCTTGTTGCTGGTTTAAATAAAGACCTTTTTTGTATTATTCTCGTTTGAATAAGGTTTGTTTTTAGCTAATGTACATGTTAGCTTTCTAAGGTGATCTAGCCAGTTAGTTTGTTAACATTGGTCATTCCTTAACTGTGTTATAAGCAGGGTGGGAATTTTACGGCGGCCACGTCGTTGCCCCTTGCGTTGGCCGTGATGTCCCTTTGAAAATCGGAGGTTCACAGGCCACTGTGGCCTTGGTGCCCATTTCTTTCTATATTCTGCTTTGCATCCGACTAGCGATTTTTATTTAGCCTATGGTCTGATTAAGCTTAGCATTCACAACGCAAATTAATTTAGCCTATGTCTTTTACGCAGTGGAGAATGTGACAGCGCACGGCAAGAAAGAAAGTGCGTCCAAATTCACCCATTCTTTGCTGAAATAGCCTATACTCCGATAGCCTACTCTTCACAAAGATATTACATGTATCACATCACCTAAAGAGCTTTTTCTCAGCTTTTAAACGATGTTGGCCGCAAGTTGTGGTAAACGGTTCGAGAGAAAAGTAACTTTAATTTATCATGTTACATTCTGCGCCCATCTCCCTACCCATTCATCTTGTTGGAATACTTCACAAATTTTTCCCGAACACATGACAAACCATATATTAGAAGAAACAGCAGACCTTACCGAATAAAAAGGTGGAAAGCATTCCCCTGTACAGTTAGCCATTCCAGAGTAATCCAGTTTTACATTTGCAGCAATGTCTAAATGCATGTCTCCAACTTTGGGCTTCAGGTTTCACAGTGTGTTTAAATTGTCCAATACATGATTTCATAACAGGCCAAATACAAAATAAATGTTACAAATATCGCCTAGATATCTGTAAATATTAAAATCAGCTGACTAAGAGTTTGTCAAAGTAGCCTTAATGATGCTAAGCATGCATGTAGGCTATTTGAGTTTCTTAAAGCTGAACTGTGCTTTAATTGTTCAATACATGATTTCATAACAGGCCACATAGAAAATAATATAGCCTAGATATCTGTAAATATTAAAATCAGGTCTATGATTAACAGCTCTATGTTTGCTATTAGATACGGGTTTTAAGGTGAAAAGTAAGGCATTTGTAGGTGAAACTGAGCGGGGGGGGTTATTCATTGTGCCCACCCCAAATTTCTATTTGCCCCCCCAATCTGAGCAGCCTAGATCCGGGCCTGATGGCAATACTGTACCAGCTGATTTATAATATATATAAAGATATTTTGACCCATCTGTTGTGACTTGTGAGTGTTCTGGCACGTTCTGTGCCAGACTGAGGACCGTTTCATTAGCACCGGATGCTCCCAGCTCGAGGATACCAGCATGTAGTCAAGCAAGGAGCAGCCAGTCACTCATCGTCTGCTTAATTAGTGTCAACTGATTAATCAACAAACATGGCTGCGAAAGGCTAACTTGGTGACTGTCAGAGGCAGGGTCTGCTGAAAAACATGGCTATCAGAGGCTGACGTGACTCAGATAAATTGAAACAGGGTTTTTGTAGCAGAGTCTGCTATCAAACATGGCTGTCCTGAACTGAGGTGCTGACTGTCAGAGGCTGAGACTAGCAGTGGTCAACATTCATCCTTAGAAGCTTCCACAACTGGGAACAAGTTGTCCCCACAGTTGTCCACTCATTTAAACATTCACAGCACTCTAAAAAGTTAACTATGATCAGTTTTTATATGCTTACAGTATATATACAAACTCAAATTGATTTTGTAAAGATTTCAATTTGATCTTTTTTTATTTTTTGTATTCCTATTTTTTATATTCTTTTTTGTATTGTTACTATTCTTCCTGATTTCAGCTGCCTCTTTAGCTTGTCTGTGAAATTGATCATGTTAAGGCCCTAGACTGTAACTTTAGAACTATCTTCTCACCCGTACCAGGCCCTGGCAACAAATCACTCCAATCCTACATCAACTACACTGGCTCCCTGTGCAATACCGTATTCAATTCAAAATCATTCTTCTTGTTTTCAAAGCCCAACATAATCTTGTACCCTCCTATTTTTCAAGCCTCCGGACCCCTTACCAACCAACCGACATGACACGGTCATAAACACATGACTCTCTCATGACACATGAACCCTACTCCTAACCTCTAACTCTAACACTAACTTGTCATGACAAAAACCGAATGACACTCAATAACAGAAGCGTTATGTCATAAATGTTTGACTTTATAATGTTTATGACCAGGCCCGTCGCAAGAGGGGGGCGAGGCCCTGTGCGAACTTGACGGGTGCGAGGCCCTTTTAACTATACGTGCATGGAATCATGCAGCCTACTTTACACCCTACTTTACATGTAACTTAGGTTACTGTCGGTGTATATTTAGTAGTAGGATAATACATTGACATGTCTTTAAGAGAGGGAATGATATATAACATTACATAAATCGTTGGCCATAATAAGCCGTTTATTATCCGTCACATCAACAACACAGACATAGCTAAAGGTGAACATTTTCACTTGAAGAAAAAGGTCATGAAGTAGGCTATTAGGCTACTGAACGCAATTTGTCGATATCGAGCGCACGACATTCAAACTAAACTATTGAAGATATGTGCATTACATAAACTGACAAATTAATAACACGCATAACATAGATTGACTCACCATAGCCTACTTAGAAAAAATCGACCTTTCTGGCTTTCATAAGCTATGCACAGTGATTTAATTTACAATGGCACATATTGCATAAATACTTTATTGATTCTCACATTGGATATCCTCCTCCCTTTCGATGCTTTCCTCCAGTTGTAACGATCAAGTTGTTGTTAATCGCTACTGCCCTCATTGGTGCTAACAACATTAACATTAATGCTTGTCTCCATAACCGTAGCACCACTGTCACTATCCCTGTGTGCCTGCTGCTGCTCGGCCACATCTCTAGATGAATTATTCACAAACCGATCCAGAGAACCATGCAGTGTCTTGTTGAACTCCTCTTTCTGGTTTAGTTTCTTTCTTAACACAATGACAATCAATTTACAAAGAAACAGACAATATTTATATTTGAATACATAGTCAACTGTGTGGGTGAATCAAGGATGCTAGGGATACGGCTAAGGGATTCTAGAAAATTCTGTGAAACAAATAACTTTGTCCTTGGTAGAATTTGAAGGATGCTTGACATTTGAACTGTGCTTTGGCAAAATTCGATGATGTACCTTCCACAAAAAAGCAGCCTTCAAAGATTCGTCCTTGTTATGTCATACATGTTTGACTTGTTTATAATGTTTATTACACATTTATGACAGTGTCATGTCACTTTTATGTAGATACTGTCAAGTAAAGTGTAACCAAAAAATAGTAATGTCAAATTTTAAATTACTTCCTGGTCAACCCTGGACTTCTTCCTGCTTACCCCTGATGTCGCTGGCTTGTTTGGCTTCTTCCAGTCCAGTTCCACATTAGTGTGGTGAAAATATTCAAGCCACCAAGCACACACACACACACAACACCCTAAAGGCTATCAATCTTCGCTGACATCTTATTACCTGCTAACAGAAACTAGCAGCAGCAGATAGGTATGCTGGCGATATCTATTTCATTTATTTATTTATTTATTTCCCCATCGATCTCACATGCTGTGTGTGTGTGGAGCAGTTAACCCCTAAACCCCTAAAATAGCTGCTGCTAACAATGCTGTTGCTGTGAGAGCTTTTTTCTTTCACAATTCTGCCAAAAATCATCCCACTACACACACACACACAGAGGGGAGCAAAAAATGCCCCTGGGTTAAACACAGATAGCTGTAAAGTACCATAAGGTGGCATCATTCATTTATTCACAGGGAGAGAGAGAATATATATAATGTTCAGAAACTATTCAGTCAGAGAAGCTCAGCTTTCCTCCACTCTTTCAGCCTGTTTCCTTGGCTGGTCGGCTCATACTTGGTGCTGAGCAGAACTGCCCTCTCACTGAGCTCATCTTCTCATCTGCTGTCAGTGGATAGCCATTTCCCCCCCCCATCTACCCCCCCCCCATCTACCCCTCCCCCCATCTACCCCCCCATCTACCCCCATCTATCTGCCCCCCATCTACCTCCCCCCATCTACCCCCCATCTACCCCCCCTGCACCCCACCCCATACCCCCACCCCCCCTCTCTTTGTGCCCCTCACTTTCTCTTTTCTCTCCTGTCCTCTCATCACCTATCACTGTTGGTCTTCTCTACAATCCTGTCCTCTCATCACCTATCACTGTTGGTCTTCTCTACAATCCTGTCCTCTCATCACCTATCACTGTTGGTCTTCTCTACAATCCTGTCCTCACCTCTCAGTCTCTTCATCTCTTTTCTGTAATCTCCACCCCCCACTTTCTCCTTCCTTTCTCTTATATCCTTTCCTCCCTTTTCTTTTTCCTCTCACTGTTCATTCCCTCCATTTCTCTTCATCTTCTCCTTTCTCTCTCTCTCTCTCTCTCTCTCTTTGTCCTGTGGCAGCTCCTGTCCGTCTGCTGCGGATGTGGGGCCTGCAGGGAGTGGGCATCATGCTCTCAGCGCGAGGTGTTACTGCACCAGCAGGAGGCGCCCTGCGTGACTGATGGCGCTTAATGAGCCCGTCACCCTCCCGCCGAGACACACCCCGATTACATCTGTGCCCCGCCTGGCGAGGGGGCCGCGCTATCCGGGCAACACTTCAGGCAACACGTCTTATGACAGCAGAGAGTGTATACACACGCGCGCGCACACACACACACACCTTATCTGCCACTGATGCTATTATGAGCCTTACATCACACAACTGTGTCCTTGTGTGTGTTTCTGAGAGGAAGAGAAAGAGAGTGTGTGTATATTAGTGTGTCTTAAGTGTGCATGCTTTTGTGCGTTTCTATGTGAGTACCGGTATCCTTGTATGTGTGTGTCTTGTCTATGTGTCCAAGCGTCTTTGCCAAAATTCTGTGTGTGTGAGTGAGTGTGTGTGAGTATGAACCCACATGAGATTTGGTGAGCGCACTGGTGTGTGTGTGTGTGTTGAAGAGAGAGAGAACATATGTGAGTAAAGCAATAATACCAACTATGCAGTGTAATTAAAAATAGTGTCAAATAAAAAGCAATCAAGATGAAGGGTTTTTTTTTCCCCAGAGGGAGGCAATAACAGGTCTGATGGTGGTATGGATGCAGAGGGTCCTTCTCAAGTGTGGCTGAGCCTAACCAGTGATGACATCCCTTATCTTCAATAGCCCCTTTCGGAATGGAGACATCTGTTGAGCCATCATAAACGATCATATTGAAGCAAACGCACATAACACACAAACACATAGAAAACACATGCATCTATAGCTTCCATAAATGTTGGCTCTTCTCCAGATCCCCCATCTGTACAACCAGCTGTCTGGCCAATCCCTTGTCTGCGATGGTTTCCACGGAGATGCAAACCTGCCCAGTGGCCGTCATGAATGATTGATGGGTGTCCCTCACACACACAGCTTGATAAATGACTGGCTCCTGGACAGAAACCTTGAACCTTTCTGTGGGTGTGTCACCTGTGTTATTGTCTTGTGCCAATGGACACACCTGTAAAGCTTGTACACACACACATGGGCCTGTGGTCGTCTGCACTGAGCAGATGTCCTGTGATGTGATTTAACTATATCCCTTCCACAATAGATTACACTGACAACAAGCTTTAAGCTGTTCAGAACCCCCTCTCAAAGGCACATGCTCATCTCTGAAAACTGAGTTATTTCTAAAGAGAGCTTTTTAGCTTTTCTCCATTACAGAGTGATTAGTGAAACAGCCTAGCAAACCATGAAAACAGCAAACCTAATTTGTATAATTCTGTCAGGGGTGGAAGACGTAAAACAAAGCTGCATTTCAGTCTTAATGATAATGACCTTATAAATGAATTAGGAGGTCCAGTCCATCTACGGCCTCATAAAACATCCCATAAGCGTGGGACTTATACAGTACTTTACATTCTAGTGTCCAGATAGCCTAATGTCCGTCCTCTCTCATATTCACCACAACCCCCACTCGTCCAGTCACGCTGCGCAGCTGGTGCATACAGTATAGAGACCGGGAGCTGGTAATAAATCACCCCATAAATAAAAGGTCACTCTCATCTCCCCCCGCTGAGATGCATATTGGCTGTGTGATGCACGGAGACAAAACACATTTATCAAAGGCCAAGCTGAACTGGGCCAGGCAGCGGCTCAATGCAGAGCAGGCCTGAGGTTCGTTCGTTCAAACTGTAGCGGAAATGTTTTCTCTGAACAGTTCCATTCGAGTGATTTAGCGTAAACATTCCATTTTAGCGGTAATCCTTCGCCCAGCTCCTTTGTATGTTTCTAAGAGACTACCTTCTCAAATAGTTTGCAAGTGTTTGCAAACATCCGTGGAGAACTCAAGGCAAACATTTGCAAACGTTTATGGCTATGTTTACGGATTTGAACGCATGCTGTCATTACTGGTGACGGGCTCGGAGCAGAGCTTTGTGCAACAGTGCGCCAGAGTTTAATTCCCCTTTGTGCTGGCATGGGGGGGGGTGCAGAGAGATGGAGGCCTCCTTATCCAGCCAATTTTATGCAGAGTAACCCCCTTCTGTTTACAGCTGTGTTAACTTAGTCCCCACCGTTACAGGAGCCAAGGCTGCTGATGCCAGTGGATCCTGATGAATAAAATACCACCAGATATGAGTAAACTGTCAACAGATATACGTAAACAGTCATAAAGTCATACTTACATGTACTTATAGTATACATACCTTCACTCATCATTTATTGGTATGTCATACTAAATACATATGTTTTACTAAACAAAGCGAAAATCTCTGAGATCACTCTTTGTTTCTCTTTAGTTTGAATGTCTTAAACAATGCCAATCATGGATCTTCCACCTTTTAAAGAGGCTTTGAGGAATCTTCAGAAATGTTCCACTAGCGTGCGTTGCCTCCTGGTCGGTGCCAAAGCACCCTACTGCCTGCGACTCTTTCCAGGAAGCCAGGTAATTGCACCACGACTACCCTGAGCATCGTTAATCAAGTGAAAACATTCCAATCAAACCACTTAATTAAGGTCTGAATTAATTAGCACGGTTATAAATGCATAAAGTACAAAAATGTGTGTGTGTGAGTATGTGTGCCTGGTGTGTGTCCTCATTCAGAGTCTCATCCTCACATTAATGAATGTAATTAAATGAGGAGAGTCGACTTTGTTTCTGGCCTAGTTAATCACACATGTTTAACGCGACTCAACCTGCCACAGAAACTCACATAAACTCATTTGCCGAACTAGAGCACAGTTTAAAGATGTCATCCGCACACTTCTACTCAATGATTTCTCTCTCTCTGTATAGCTTGATATGATAAAGATTGTGTAGATCCAGATCCAGCCCATGTAAATCTGGACTTGTCTGTAAACCACACGTAAATACCATGCTTGAGTCACTGTACAGCACCACAAGGAAATTCTCAAGAGCTTTCTCTCAATAAACAGCACAAAAACTCAGCTGTCAATGTTCAGTGGTATCTTGACAGAAGACGGAGTGTCCTTGCTAAAAATGTTAGAATGACTTACATTCTCATCATTGGAGGAGAGAAATTATGGCGTGATGGTGGGAGAGAGCAGAGAAATCGCCTGAAAGTGGGCGCTTTATGTCAACACCCTGAGCAATCGCAGCCTTGTCAGAACTGTCACTTTGACAGGAGGAGGATGCCTCTAAGTGTCCCCCTGTCCTGGTACACCCCTCTGAAGGACAGAAAGAGACAATGCACAAAGAGAAACAGTGAAATATGAAATGAAATACGTGTGTGTGTACCATGCAGTCCTATTCATGGGCTTGAAAAGTGCTGGGGACATAAACATCTTCATGCAGTTGGCTTGACAAGTGCTGGGGACATGATATGAGACTTTACATTATCCTAACGTTACCTCTCAATGCCTGGGGACATGAGACTTTACATTATCCTAACGTTACCTCTTATTGCCTGACTGACGTCTTTGCCTGTGCTCTAAAGCACAAATACAAATGCACCACATGTTGAAGTCTACTGCAGTTGTGTAAACAAGCTAAAATGAATGGGATGTATGATATCTCTACCAGCAGAAAACTCTTATCACTCGATAAAGTGAGACAACATCATTGGCAAACTTTAAAACACATAGAGGTAATATCAGCGCTATGTTGAATCGTGGTGTTTTTTATTAACACCGCTGCCTAGCATGGTTGAGTACACAGCTTCATTACTTGAGTAAAAGTACAGATACCCTTTGCTAAATTTTACTCAAGTACAAGTAAAAGTACAACAGTCAGATGTCTACTTAAGTAAAAGTACTGATCATCATCATTTTCATCTTTTTACCATGTGGCCAGGGATGAGCAGTATTTCTAATACATGTATTTAAAATACGTATTTCAAATACAAAATACTATTTTGTAATTGAAACACTTGAAGTGAAAACTATCATTAACTTGTTCAGAAAATTGAAATAGTCTGGCGAGGTGGGGCCACAGGTTGGCACATTCCCGGGATGGACCTGCTGCGTCTTCATCCATTGTTTCGTCCATGGTTTCGTCTCTTATCTAAATCTGACCATGGAGTTGACTTTGGCGGAAAGCTGAAGGTGATTTCTGATAGGCTGTCCCAATCAGTGGCGCCTGAACAATCCAATCACGTATGAGAAGGAAACAACAAATTTAGATTTTTCTTTTTTTCCTACCCATAGTAACGGGTACTCACGGTTATGGATAGAAATGTAGTGGAGTAAAAAATACAATATTTGGCTCTCAAATTGTACTTGAGTAAAGTCATGAGTACTCCCCAAAAATGATACTCGAGTAAAGTACAGATCCCTCAAAATTGTACTCAAGTACTGTACTCAAGTAAATGTACTCCATTACTGTCCGGCATGCCTTGCGCCATCACTACAGATAATGGACTCCAGTGTGCCTCTGCAGACTTTTCCCAGTTCCTCTGATAAGGGAATAAAACACTTCTGCACAGGGAAATGGTAGTGTGATGTGTTTCTACCAGAGTCTGACTCAGGGATGTACATGCCTAGCACTCAACCAAACCCTGATGTACCGCCCTCAGGGCCAGCCAACATGCTACAACTGCGGTGCCTCCAGCACTCATGCTGGGTCGGGAGATGGAACTGCCACTAGACTCAAGGCACATGTTGTGTACACATAATTGGTGGTATGGTGTGTGTTATGTTATGTGTGATATGTGTGAGGCTGTGTATATCCTGCATGGAATGTAATGATGTGTGTGAAAAAGAATATCCTTATCGGACAATTAAGACTCTATACTATACTAATTAACAAAAACAAATTTATTCACACACTGTTAGAGCAAGAAGTAAGGGAACTACTATAATAAAGTTTGAGTCTAGCAGTATTGGTGGTTATGGAAGCAGCTGTGTGGTTTTAGGAGTGTGCGCATACGATGTAGTGTAAGTGAAGAGTTGAGTAAAAGTGTAAAACGCATTCCATTTGTCTCTGCTCCTTTCCAAACATAATACACATCAAAGTTGCTATCGGTGGCGATTAAAGCCCCATGTTTTTGCATTTTCTTTTTTTACTGGGGGTTGCAACACCACAAATGAGTGGTTAGGCTAGGTTGATGCAGCCCCTTCAGACCAATATACCATAAACTTTTCTTGAACTTGGGTGCAACAGTTCTCTAGTTAAACTACATTTGGCCTACTTGGCTTTTGGGGGGCCCAACACATGTTTTGGTGTCCTAGGAATTGTCAACCGAAAAGTTTGCCACTAGTGTCGGTGGGTCATAATTAAACACACTGATCTGTGTTTTAGCTCCAGACCAGATGGGTCTTCACACATCACACTGATCTGAACTGCAGAGTCCTGCTACAAAACTAACACTGTCCTTAGATTTCTTAACTAGAATCTAGAACTAGAATTTCTTAATCTATTTTATTACTGCACATGATCACAGTCACTGCAGTGCCCTGTGTGCTTACCCGTGGAGTGCATACATTTCAACAAAATAAACAAAGTGTACTTAATGGAAATGACGATCGCAACATTTAAATATAACTTTATTAGTGTCCTCAATTTGACAGTGACGTTGTACTGTGTCAAAACATGAACAGATTATGTTATAACTTGCTTGTACCTCTGTAAAGTGTGTTTTCCACTTCTGCTGCTCGAGGTTTCTCAACCGCGATTATTACGAGCAACCCTGGAAATCCAGAGTTCTCACGAAAGCACAATTGAATTGTCTCTGCTAGACACTGGCAATGAGTAATAACGCACGTTACTTTTACCCCTTGCATCGCGAGGAACGGTATATCTGATATAGGCGGGCCATGAGCCGAGCTAAACAGATGACGACAGCGCTGCAACGAATCAGTCAGTAAACATTGGTCGTAGTGTGATCCAATTGTGTCAAAGTCCGGAATCAGTCAGTAAACATTGGTTGTAGTGTGATCCAATTGCGTGCAGTGAGATTTTCAAATGCATGCTTGGTGCCACCCCTTGAGTTGGGCCATTTTCATTATTCGTGGCCTGACCCTTAATCTTTCTAGATTACCACGGTCTGGATTTTCCAGGCTAGGCATGAGTAGAAATTGGCATTAAAAAGTTCTACATGGCAGTAACAAGTTCTACTTGGCAGTAACAGTAACAAGTTCTACTTGCCAGTACGAAGTTCTAATTCTTTGACACACCTCCCTCTGTGTGTCTCCTGCCCTCCTCTTTGTGTGTCTCCTAACAGAGCTCTGCACAGACAGCAGTGGAGGACAGTGAGAGGATCTTTACTAAGATGATCAGCTACATTGAGAGAAGGCACTCTGAGGTGAAGGAGCTCAGGAGAAGGCTGAGGTGAGTCAGGCTGAAGAACACCTGAAGCAAATGGAGCAGGAGGTTGCTGAGCTGAAGAGGAGAGTTGCTGAGCTGGAGAAGCTTTCACACACAGAAGATCACATCTGTTTCCTCATGGTGACATTAACCTGCACTCCTGAAACTGAAATGAATCGATAAAAGTGTTAACTAAAAGATAAAGTGTATCGTCATCGACTGGTAGTTGACTGGGTTTGATTCCGTAGCCGCTGTGAGTCTGTACCACTCTCTGTACCACTTTGGATGGCCTGCTAAATATCAGTCAACTTTTTCTAGTGGATTACCTTCCTGTGGAACATTTGACATATTTGAAAATGAACGGTGTGTAATAAAATGTGTGCTGTGTGCTGTATTGCTTTACAGTAGGTACACTATGTATCTAACAGGCACACACACTTAAACACACTAATGCATAATGACACACACACCAAACTGACTGATTTAACATTACTGTATGTCTGCAGCCATGGGGGAAATGGCCCTGACTTCATATTCAGGGGGCCTGTCTCACCGTGTGTGTGTGTTTCTTTTGCAGAATGTTGTGTCAGTCATTGGTGCTCCTTGCAGCACAGTTCCATACAGCACAACATTCACGATAAACCAAAGCAACGGATTTTACTCATGATACAGCATTTGATACAACACAGCCCTGAGTGAATATTAACACAGTCTCTCTCAACTTTTATATTTTTATTTGTAAAATGTCCCATTAATCAGAGAGTCTCCTTGCTTTTAAGACTTATCCAGCGTGAACTTCAAGCAGAGTTTCCTCTTTTGAGGCTGTGAAGGAATCTGTCTCTGCAATGAAGGTGTAGCGGGAGGAGAAACTGGGTGGCATCTTCAGGGAGGATGTAGCCAAGATATCTGCAGCAGGTTGGACTAACATCTAGAATGGAAGCAATTATTAACTACTTTTATGAGACCTTGTAATGTTCTAGTTCTTGTTATTTTCTGTGTCTCTCAACAGTGACTCATATCCAGATCATCCAGTCTTTAAAATGTGAGTCTGTCATCAAGTTGCATTCTCTTCTACAGTTGAGATAAAAACTTCCTTTTAGAGCAGGCCTGTCACAGATTCTAAAAACAAACATTTCTCCAAAGGTGGAGTACATGTATACAAAGCAAATGTGTGTTTGTTTGTTTTGTAGATTCTGTGTGAATAAGTGTTTCTGTGTTTGTTCCCAGGTACTGATCCTGAACTCCCACTCAGAAGAACTGACAGTAAGAAATATACACCACCATAAAGGAAGTCCAGCAAAGGAATGATAGTTTCACTGAATCTTTTAAACCTTCTTTCAGCTGCCAAACCTAAGAGATATGGAGGTGTGACTGGGCCCCAGAGTTAAAAAAAAAAATTAAGTTCCTTTAAAAAAAAAAAAAAAAAAAAAGATCAACTGTTGATCACAGCTGACATAGCTGGAGACTAGGGCTGAAAGGGTTAAGATTTAAGCATCTGGGGACTGCCATATAACCTTCTTTATACATCTCTGCTGATGTGATTTGAAAATGAGTATGCTGTCATCATTATCTTCATACTATATAATGTAAATATGTAAATATGTTATAAGGGATATTTTCTGTTTCAGTGTCTGATGTTCTGGCTGTTTTTCCTGAATCAGTGACAAGAGAGGAGCTCTTACGGTGTAAGTTAGACACACAAACAAACAAATAAACACACACACACACACCGTTGCACACACACACACATGCAGACCCACACTCATAGCTACAGATACACACATACACACACAGAGACACATACTGTACAGATGTACATATATAAACACACACAAACTAATGTACATGTACATACTCCCACAAAGAAGCAAGTACCGTAATTTCCCAACTATTTACTATATATATGGTTATGGGATTTGGCAGATGCCTTTGTCCAAAGCGAAAACCTATATTATTATATATAAATACACACACACACACACACAAAAAACACTCTCTCTCTCTCACTCACTCACACACACACACACACACACACTTAACACAAAAGAAAGTATATCCTATTGATACCGTTTATACACAGAAAACGATACACTTGTGTACACAAACAAACAACAAACACACACTGTAATACACAAAGTCTAAGTTTGTCGTATTTTCTCTTCTCCTTCATCAGATTTCTGTCCCTTCACACTTGATCCAAACACAGCATACAGAAACCTCCATCTGTCTAAGGGGAACAGGAGGGTGGGGAGGAGAGATGAGATCCAGAGAGATCATCCCGAGAGATTTGATCATTGATTGTGTAGAGAATGTGTGTCTAGACGCTGCTACTAGGAGGTTGAGAGGAGTGGGGAGCTTCGCAGTGCTCGGATTACGTGGGAGCCAGAGGGAGCCGAGCTCCCTTATAGTGAGGACTGGCTCCCATGAAAACAACAAAGTCAAAAATATGAGGGGGTCTCTCATATCTGAAGGTGTCTGGCATTGTAATTTAATCTTAAACAACCGCTCATTATCCATCCCTGTGCTACTGTATCTCTTACCATTAAAGACGTTAAATTAAAATATAGGCTACTACTGGACGTAGACCTACCCTACGCTCTTGAACGCAGCATTCTTGAACACAGCACTTCACCACCACACCACTAGACTATATGAACAAACCGCATACGATCGATTTGGCAGCAGCACTCGCAAGTCCGAAGAAGTCACCCTGCTTGATGCGAGTGTTTTGCGTAGACGTTCATTGGTCTAGCCTGGTTTGATATGTGCTGAAAAAGTCCAGTTTGCTGTTGAACTTGCTTCGCCTCTTCTATGTTTATTGACAAAGCCATAAATTATGGCCCCCTTCAATGATTGTGTGAATTGATAGTTATCCTCTGCCATTTAGAGCTCCGGAAAGTTCCCAGTTATTTTGAAACACCTGTTAGCAATCTCTGATGGCGGATCAATGGCTACCCGACAACATCTCAGTGCAAATTCCAAAATTGTTCGTTTTATTTCCACAGTTCAACACACAAGACGACTGAACACCTGTGTTGCCTAGTAATGTGTACATTAGCCTATAGAACATAGTTTGGCTGCAATGGCTTTATTCATTTCTGCCAGTTAGCGCATTTTCCCTGTGTATAAGTTAAAGACGAAATGCATTATTGTGTTTGACACCGAGGATAGCCTATCTGAGATGGTGGTCTGGTTCAAATGAGTTACGTTGTGAAATGAAATATGGACTATTGCAATCAATATGTTGAAATTAACTAAAATGAATCAATTTCTATGAAAAATCTCTGTCTGTTGTGTGCGTGTGTCAAGTTATAGCCTAGGCCTATGCATACTGCGCAAAAGCGCCACTCGCGCCTATAATGTATCGCCTTTAGGCTATGCGCGGGATGTGGCAACTTTTATGAGATAGAGAGACCCCCTTAAAAACAAAAAGATATTTCGAGCCCTGGAGCTTCTTATAGCAGTCTTATATAAAAGCATCAGCAGGAAAGTGTGGGGTAATCAGTGTTTGTTTGGACTTAATGATCAGTCCTGGAGTCTGGACATCTGCAGCTCCTGCTTCTATTTCCTGCACAATCATAAAGAAACTAAACTGCCTCCAGTGAGCAGCTCCAGAATAGGAGTGTATGTGGATCACAAGGCAGGAACACTGGCTTTCTACAGCAATGACCCTCCTGCACAAAGTCCAGACCACATTCACTCACACACTTTACCCTGGGTTTTGGCTAGGACGTAAATCAGCAGTGGAGTTACTGTGATTCAAATATATTAGATATGCTCTTAGAAAAGCTATGCACACACCCTTTCACAGATCACATCTCAGCACGTATTAAGTATCACACACGTAATGATCTCTCTGGACCCCTAAGTTCAGACCACATTCACTCACACACTCTACCCTGGGCTTCATCAGTCATAAGTGAAGCTGTTGTGACCCAGGCCGTATACAGCCGGACAGAAAAGCCCGACTCACATGTAAGGATCTGACAGCTGCCTGAGATTCTCTGTTCTTGGGGAAAACAGAAGACTGAACCCAATCCCTCATCTCTGGACCCCAGGAGATAATGTCTGCACCTCTGGACCTCTGCTGGAACACACATCACCACACCATACATAAACTATTGGGTGGGAAATGTGTTGACGAACCCAGTGTTTCACCCCCTCTGATCCTCTCTCACAATCACAATCCTGCTCCCCCTAACCCTCCTTCCCCTCCCCCAGGTTTTCAGGCCTTTTGTCCCTCTGTGATTGGATACGTCTATGTGGTTGTACTCATAGACTGCACAGTATATATGAGGTTGTACTCAAGAGATTGAATAAAGATATTTGATGTATAAAGAAATGTACACTTCTTGTTGCAACACGATAGACATGGTTGTCCCAATCTCCAAAAGACTTGCATACAAAATGCATTAAATGTATTGGATCTTAAGGTGGATAATTTTTTTAAATTATTATTATTTTTAAAAGCACGTTATCACTACCTAATTCTAGACCACTTCACGCCATGGAGTTCTTTGTCTCCACCTCGTCCGTTAATACCGTATATCGGGACACCTTGACAGCCATTATCCCTACATAACAGAGGGTGTGGGGTCAGACATCAGTACATGATGTGGGAGAGTGTGTGTGTCAGCCTGAATCTTTGTTACCAGTCGTATGATTTTAGGATGTTGCTGTTTTTGAGATGACAGTTATCGACATGTTGATCACATCATAGCAAACTGCAGGTTTCTGTAATATTTGGAGACAAAGTCCTCATCATATTCATCAGTCCTGTCTGGTAGGTTTGCCACTAGGTGTTGAGTATGGAGGGGAAAAAAAGAAAATAAATTGTGACAACTCTACCTTTCAAATGATAATAATAACTAAATGTACCACATAGCGGTACAAAATATGACTGCCGCTCAGTACTGTACATAGTGAAATTTTGGATTTCTTTCAAATTTGTCATGATGTGATGCTTGAAAAAACATACACTGTGCTATTATACATCTTGACTTAAAATATTACGTAAAGAACATTTGACTTAATATGATTTTTTAAGCATTTCGGAAGTCCAAACACCACTTTTGTTCATGAAGGTCTTAGTATTGAAAGGCATGAAACAAGGTAATTGGCAAAATCACATTTTTCCAAATGAAATTGTTTCATAGAAATATTAATTTAGATATGTTTTTATATATGTTCCTAACATTGGTTGGCTTAAAGGTGCTCTAGGCGATACTGGGCAATGTCACTTCTGTTGACTTTCAAACAAAACAGAGAGCTAGCTCGCTACTTCCTCCCCCTCCCTCCCGTGCTGCTCCCGTGCAATTGAAACTGTCCTAAACGCACATCTCGTCTGTGATTTGCTGGAACAGTTTGTTATGTTTTCATGGGCTGGGTTTGCCCAGGTTGTTTTTGTTGCCGTTCGTGGAGCCTGGGCTGTCCATAGAGATCTTTTTTTTTACTTTTTTACAGTGTGTTCAGGACACAGACAGCTAGCGGTTGGTTAGGTGCTGTTTGCAGTAAGTGACATAAAATGTTTAAGCCTAAATAATGCGTGGCATCGCTTAGAGCACCTTTAACAATCAGTTAAATATGCAGCGTCATACAGTTTCATGCACACAATATCCCTACCAGATGGCAATCACACAGAAATAACACTGTGATACTGCAGAAATAATTAACGCCATGGCTAGATATCTCTTACAAACTTCATAAATCCGTCTTTTAATTCAACCAAATGCATCTACAATCTCAATTTACGACCCCGATCATCAGTACTTCGACTGTTATTTATGTAGAGCCATAATATAAAGGTGCTTGGTAGAATCCAAGGCCTGAAACACTGCAAGCACAAGCAACAGTGGCATAGGAAAGCTGTTTTTCTGTGATATTCACCTTGTGCAAAACCCAGCCCAGAATGTGTGTTGAGTGTGTGTGTGTGTGTGAGAGAGAGACTGACCTTGGAGAAGGACAGAAAAAGGAAGGGATATACAGGGACAGGACGATCTGAGCTAGATCAGAGAACAACTATAAAATCCACTTGCCTGGTGTTGAGGTTGCCCCCAAATTAAAACAGCACTGTGCCTAACAGCTGAATATTTATGCAAGTGGAAAGGGAATGCTAATTGCAGGCTAGCAAACATTCTTACAGACATGTGTTTGAAAAAACGCTTAAAGCTTTCATCAGTCAACAGGCTAATGCATTTTCATCGGGGGAAACCCTTAGAGAGTGCACTGAATGGCTTGAGAAACTTTAGTCTGGATGCCATTGAGCTCTCTCACATCTCAGGACTATTCAGTCTGGATGCCATTGAGCTCTCTCACATCTTTATTCAGGTTTTCTCTTTTGGATCAATCAGTCAAACTATCAACAAATCTGTCTGGTCACTTCGTTATGTAGCATTCTTTCCTTTTACTTGTGTGTGCTGTGTATCAGGCTGTTTTTATCTAGTTTAGAAGCAAGTAAGCCAGATGTGTGTGTGTGTGTGTGTGTGCATGTGCGCGTGTGTGGTGTTGGGTCTAAATCTGTGTGTGTGTGTGAGGGAGATAATAGCAGCTGTTACCCCTGTAGCGATAGTGGGTAGCTGTGCTGCGTTAGAACCTGGTGGTGTGTGTATGTGTGTCTGTGTGTTGCCTTAGAGCTCTGTGGGTGCCCTGGGAGTAGGGTTAAGTATAGGGAAAGATTTCTGATAGGAGTGTCTCAGAGCAGAAGTCTGACAGGTGGAGTCAGCATGTGTGGGTGTGTGTGTGCTTATGTGTGTGCCTGTGTATCTGTGTGTGTAAATGCAGATGCTTTTGTGTGTATGTATCTGTATGAGTGTACATATGCAGTGTGTGTGTGTGTTTGTTTGTAAGTGTGTGGGGGAGAGGTTTCAGAATGATCTTCAAGCGGGAACCTGTCAGGAAGAGTCAGCGTGTGTCTTTGTGTGTGTGCACACGCGTATGTGTGTGTGATGTGTGTGTGTGTGTGTATGTGTGTGTGTATACTCCTGTCAGGAGCAGTCAGTGCAGTGGTGAGAGAAGGCGTCAGCAGCTGCGGTGATGATTGGCAGCACTGACTGGTCCCCTCTCTGTTCCGACGTGATGGATTCGCTTTGAAGGATGCTGCTCCGCGATCGGTATTCTTGGATGGAGGTCCAGCACACAGGAGGGGTTTCCCCCATGAGTGGGCGGCCGTGGCCCGGACGCAGGCCTCATTTGGACCAGATCCGCATCAGCCGTGGGATGGATGCAGATTCATTTATACATACATACATTGAATGCTATATGTGTTTTTGTTGACTTCTGTCTTGTTTTTTCACTGTCATGCACGGCATAGTGCGGACGTGTTGTCCATGTAGAATGGTCCCCTGTTTCCTCTGTATTGTGGACGTACACAACTGCCCTTACTGCACTCACAGGTCTTAACTCACAGAGATTAAATAAACATAAAACACATATTAATTAACATTTTAAGCACATAACTGGATACGTAAATGATACATCTTTGAGTATGTATAATTAGTGTATATAAAGTAAGTATATGAAAGATGTATATAAAGTAATGTCTAGTGTACCAAGGTGCTGTAACTAGTCATTAATATGTTATGATGCATTTCTAATAAGGTTGCATGCTAATCAGGGTGCGATTTGTGTAAAAAACAGAGGGGGGGGTGATTTTGAATAAGTTTGTAACCCCAAAAAAAAAAAAAAAAAAAAATGAACAAACGATTCATAGCCTAGTAATGTCATGGCTAATAATACCCTTTATTGTTTTTGCCACCTTTGTAACATTTTAGTTTTAGTTTACCGTGGTGTATGACTTTAAACAGCGAGTGTGCTTGGTATGATGATCAGCTCCTCTAATGCAGGGTAGGACTACGTTTTGACAAGCATACAAATTCACCTTGTTCTTGCCCCATGCATCTGAAATGACTTCTCTACTTTTGCTGCCTCCATCCTTTCTGTATTTCTTGTGGAAAAAAAACGTTGTATATGATGGCACTGAAGTCTTAATTTAGCGAATTGGCTAACAGTGTTAGTTGGTAACCAAATAGCCTACACATTGCGCTACACGCTGCGTAGGCTATGTGCATTCTCTCTCCTGCTGATTTGCGTTCAGTAGCCAAGTGCGTAATATTGCAAAAGTTGAAAAAATAAATGTGTTTATTGTAGCCTACAGAAAATAAATAGCCTATCATACTGTCAGTTAATTGCCTACAGTGCAGTGAAGAGTTTGGAGAGTAAAGTTATAGGGCAACTTGAAGTTTTATGAAAATAATTTACGAACCAGAACATAAAGACCATGAAGCTTCTATTTCTTGTAGCTGTTAAAACACCCGCTAGATAGTTTAAATACCCACCAACATTCGTTTTTGCAGTACAGATTATTTCTAAATACCCACCAACATTCGTTTTTGCAGTACAGATTATTTCTAAAAGTTATTTGTCTACTACTGGCTGATTTATCAAACGAGTGCTTTCTCGTTCGTCCTCCGCAAACTACAGGTGTTTCTGTAGAGAGCCATTGAATAAGCGATGCCAAGCAATTTCTGTAACACTTTTTGTGACATTCAGCAAATATCTCCTCATTTAATGTAAGTTCCTTCAGACAATAGGCCTACGTTCTACTCTACGTGCAGTTGTCCTCCATCTCAGTTGCATCAGTTTTCTAATTTTGAAGGTTCTAAAACATTATTATGCTTCACTGAATCCTCGTTTTCTTTCATTTGTCCAGCTAACTTTTCCATTGAACCTAGCCATTTATGATGGATTACACACTCGACATTCTGAAATGTCCTGCACGATCAAGGCCAAATTAAGTTATCACGCAGCCACTGTGTCAGCAGCATTAGTGCTGACGGTGACGGTGCGTTTCTGATGTCAGATTATTATGTAGGCTAGCCTACTAGACTGTTCTCACGTTGCAGCGCTTTACTTATATGAAGTAGCATTAATCAATATGAGGGGCAGAGGGGGAAAAATGTTGTCCCCCCTGACGATAAAAATAATTTAGCAGAGGTAGGGATAGGAAAACCAGGGGGGGGGGGGGAATCCTAACCATCCCCCCCTACAAATCGCACCCTGATGCTAATGTCTAGTGTACCAAGGTGCTGTAACTAGTCATTAATTAGTGGGTTTGATCCAGCAAGCCCACTATTGTTCTTCTTAAGTTTACTTTTTATTATATCTTCCTATTCACCCACTTTTTGTACGAACTACAAGCGTTAGACCGTTTCAGCTATCGACGCGGTTCCAACTCCAAAAATTCAGGCCCGAACCGGTGTAGGGAGCTTGTTACTTTCGTGTCGCTGGCCCTTGTCGTTTTCACGTTATTCCCGTTTTTCTGCGTTTTTCGGCCCCATTGAAATGAATGGCGGAATGTTCAGAATTCAAATTTCGATTGTGACATCACAGCTCTAATTGTTTAAGCTTGCACCTGGAAGAGTTCTAAGCCATCTGGCAATGTCTAATGGGCTGGGCTGGGCTGTCTGTGTATATGAAGGTGTGTGCATGTAACTTTTGACCCGTATGTCCGATTTTCATAAATGAGGTGCCGTTGGAATCTTTGGATGAGGCCGAGTTCCATGCCCCTGATCAAACCCACTCTTGCAGTTCCTCGGAACCGCAATTCTAGTATGTTATTATGCTTTTCTAATAAGGTTGCATGCTATTGTCTAGTGTACCAAGGTGCTGTAAGTAGTCATTAATATGTTATTATGTATTTCTAATAAAACTTAAAGGAAACATATGGTGCAGTAATAAATAATTCTGAATATCTTCCTTAGACCAAATGAACTGCTTTTTGTTTGGTGGTCACGTAACAGAGTTTCCAGAAATCGTTCACAATTACTGTGATCACAGACACTTCCCCTCCCTCTCTCTATTTCCCTCTCCCTAGATGCATTCTTTAGCACTAGCCACCTCTTCGATCGATCCAAAGCTCTCTAGAGTGTCTCCGAGCAGGCTCTCCCCATTCCTCAAGCTCTCGCTCCGTGCCTCCATCATCGCCTGGAGCGGAGGACGCGTACAGGGAATGAGCGCCGCCCCCGCGCATCCCTCAGGGTGTCTGGGTAAGGTCAACGGCCGGACGGTCAATAGCCCGCTCGCCCGGCACACAAAAGGCTTTTCACACTGGACAAAGTGGCCCTTGAAGTGCAGACAAGGTGCTCCGTATACCACATCGGCCTGCGCTGCGATCTGCACTGCAGACCAATCAATCTGACCCCTTTCCTATAAAAGGACATGTTGCCCATTCAGAGATTAAGTGCAGAGTGTACAGTTGTTATTTCTTTTTTGTTTCTTTGTTTGTTTGTTTATGGGATGGTGGATGCTAAACTCTTGAATGGGATGCGAGACTCCTGAAGACCCAACTCTTCCGAGAGTACCTGTTCGACTACGACTCCTACACTCTAAAAAACATTGGGTTAAAAACAACCCAATTTCAACCCATCCACTGGGTAAATAGTGGTCGAGCCCAGCACTGAGTTATATTAGCCCCGAAAATTGGGTTGTTCGGTCAACCCAATGAGTTGGGTTGATAGTTTAACCCAAACATTGGGTTATCGTAACAAAACTGTTAGGTTAAACCTACATAATTGTTGGGTAGGCTCTCTTCTACAACCCAGGATTTATATTATTTTCACTGTCATTTCTGGGTTATGCTGACCTAATTTATGGGTTATTCTAAGTATCTTATTTTTCTCCTTAATCCAATCACTATTAATTGATATTAATTCAAATAAATGTTTGCAAATCATTAATGTTACAATATAATGTTTTATAATCCATCCAATGGGCAACAATAGCCATGCAATGAAATAAAACAGTTCGACATTTATTTATTTGGCAGTTTATTTTTTGAACAGATAGCTAGAAAAAGCTTGTGATACTTCCATGAAGGCAGGCAGATTCCACTGTCCGTTTTGGGGATCACCCCTGTGAATGAAAGGGGGAAAAAAGAGTGCATTAATCACTGTTATTTACAGAACTTTATATCAAGATTTTCATGAACCATTATCATTGAATGATGTTGACAAACATTAAAAATCCACCAGGAGACAAAATATTAGCGCAACACACTCGGAAACCATGACCACCTAGAATATAGTTATAATAACTTGTAGCTTCTAGTTCTAGATGCTAACGTTACCGGGTAACGTTATCTAAATGACTGTCTGATACTACAACCAGAGCCCGTCTTCTCTGCTACAACCAAAAACACCCAGTAACGTTAAGTTACATGGCTATAATATTATGCTACCCTGAATGAATTAATAAGATGTTGTTTGCCATTATTATTACCGTATGTGTGGCTTGTGAAGAGACTAACATTACTTCAACTGTGTTGGCTAATATTAGCTGACAAACGTTAGCTGCAACCATAGTCTAGGCTACAACCACCACGAAGCATATTTAATTAGCATTGATGCTAGCTATATGGTCTGCTAATGTTAACCAGCTTGGTATGCTCATTTTAGTTCGTTGTAAAAGTTTGTTTTGTTTCTGTCAGCAGTTCATACCCAGTGAAGAAAGAACTGTGTTTTTATGAGTCGGTCTTTGTGTATATTTAACATGAACAGTAATTGTAAGTTAATGTTAGCTAACGTTAGTTAGCATGAATGACACAATTGTTAACCTGTTTGAGGCTCAATGAAATTGGCAGGCAGACTATCCATTCATATCATGAAGGGTAGCTTCTACATATCTGGGTGGACTTTTAAAATCCGTCTGGATAAAACATTTTTTAAAAAGTTAAAGATACATACCTTACGAAATCGGCTGATTTCCATTGCATGCTGACAACTGGTGGACTGGACGGTTGGAAGAATAACGATGTTTTTTCAAACTCTAAAATAACTACGCAGCTGTGTTAAAGTCACCCAGGTGCTGGGTAGTGTACTCCACGTCAGGTGGGAGAGAGGAGGGGCGCTGTCCTAAACAATCAACCCAACAAGCTGGGTTACAGAAAATAACCCAACATGAGTAAAAACAACCCCACAAAATGCCCTGACAGCCTCAACCCAACACACAACATGCACTTCCCTTCCTCCCTCACTCTAACAATCCAACACTCCTAACAACCCAACACACAACATGCACTTCCCTTCCTCCCTCACTCTAACAACCTAGCACTCCTAACAACCCAACCCTTCTAACAACCCAACACACAACATGCACTTCCCTTCCTCCCTCACTCTAACAACCTAGCACTCCTAACAACCCAACCCTCCTAACAACCCAACACACAACATGCACTTCCCTTCCTCCCTCCCTCTAACAACCCAACACACAACATGCACTTCCCTTCCTCCCTCACTCTAACAACCCAACACTCCTAACAACCCAACACACCTAACAACCCAACACACAACATGCACTTCCCTTCCTCCCTCACTCTAACAACCCAACACTCCTAACAACCCAACACACAACATGCACTTCCCTTCCTCCCTCACTCTAACAACCCAACACTCCTAACAACCCAACACACAACACACACTTCCCTTCCTCCCTCACTCTACTTCTGCCCCCTTACTCTTCTCTCACTATCTCCTTGACTACACTATCTCCTTGACTACACTATCTCCTTGACTAGACTTTGACGAGTACTAAACCTCTGCACTCATCCTTATCCTCTGGCAGTAGTATGTATTGTTGTAGTATTGATTGTTACCTGAGGTCTCCTCTGGTAGTAGTATGTATTGTTGTAGTATTGATTGTTACCTGAGGTCTCCTCTGGTAGTAGTATGTATTGTTGTAGTATTGATTGTTACCTGAGGTCTCCTCTGGCAGTAGTATGTATTGTTGTAGTATTGATTGTTACCTGAGGTCTCCTCTGGCAGTAGTATGTATTGTTGTAGTATTGATTGTTAAGGTCTCCTCTCTGCTGAGTGGCTTCAATGTTATTCCTCATTGTTGCAAGTCGCTCTGGATAAAAATGTCTTTTAATTGAATAGAATAAATCTAAAGGGCAATTCCACGGAAAATGTACTTTTTGTCACATCCATAACGCCAGTGAAATGCCTTGGCATTTGTATGATGTGAATGATAACATTCATTGTTTGTGCATTTTTTCTCATGTACATTCTTCAGCCAAAAATAGCAAATGCTCAAATTTCATGTAATCATTCACATCATACCATACCATCACATTTTATTGGCGTTATGGATGTTACAAAAAACACAATTTTCCATGGAATTGCCCTAAACTCTTCCTGTTAGTACTGTAGTTCAAGTCAAATTAGATTCTGATTTACAGCCATACAAGCAGCCAACCACCAATAACTGTTGGGAGTGATGAAGAACTGATGTTATGCATCATTGCTCAGACCAGGCTGTGCACAAGGTTACCAGGCAGTTAGATTATGATAATGGCAAGGGATTGGCATATGTACAGTGCCCCCCAGAATTACCGGTATTGGCACCCCAGGTAAAGTTGACTAGAAACAGGTGTAAATCATCTTTTGGTGATTTCTCTGACAATGAAAACTATGTTGGAAAATCCAACATTGAAGGGAAGCAAATGTATTTTGAGAAAAATGAATATAAAATAAATAAATATCTTTCACCAATAATTCTGGCGGGCACTGGGAGTCTGCTTAATATTTCTAAAATTGATTGTAAATATTTGCTCACACGAGACATGAGCAGTGAAGTATGAGAGGCCGCCTGCTGCTCTGAGTTAGCTCATCAAATGAGGACCCTTTAAAGTATGTCCAGTCTGTCCCACGTCACAGTGCATCTCTAAAGCCCACCGCACATGGCGGGCGATACAACAGTCAAACACGAAGGTGGAATTCTGCAATTGCTTTACTACACACACTGCTGGCAACGCGATCACCCATCGATTCAGTGGCCAGACAGCTGTTTTCTATTATGACGTATCAAAATCGCCCGGAAAAATAGAAAAGGGTCGAGCGACGGTGACAGTCACCCTGTCGTTCCACTTGCTGTGTGCGTAGCACCATTCACTTCAATAGATTCTATTCCATTGCCGGTCGCCTGCCATAAATCGCTGTGGCGGCGCCGGCCATGTGCGTAGGCCTTTAAGCAAGCATTTGCAGTGGCAAAGCAGCATCTTAAAGCAGATCAAACTCATCCAGTGAACTTGTGTTGTTTACCACAGCAAAAAAATCCTTGTGTGAAATCAACTCTGATAGTGTTGACACTTCAACACTTCTGGTGTGTCCCATCAGAACACAACAGAATAAATTATCTGAATTTGGCCCCAGAGGTATTGCAAATGGCAGCCAACTAGTTTGCTTTGTTTACAGGGCAGCACTAGCTGGGCTCTGAGCCACTCCTTGGGAACACAGGTAAATCGCTGATTGTTGTTATGCTTAGCTGTTAATCCTAATCAAGGGAGGTGTTGTGAATTCAACTAAGCGTTCAAAATTTCAGGACAACCTTCCATCAACCTTAGCTGCAGTATACCTGTGTGAATCTAGAGCCAATCCACCTCCTGTTGTGAATTCATTAATTTGACTAATATTTTATGCATTTTTCAACTCATGATTCCCTAGTCCAATAGTGGACATTTGCTTGAGAAAATTGGGGGCAAACTGCAGCTACTGTCAGCACAGAGCAATAGAGTGATGACTTCCGTGGGGTCTGTAGGGGTGGGCATCACATTCCTTTCACCATGGTGTGATACATATTCAGATACATATGGCTACGGCACGATTCAGGGACAATATGAATATATACGATTCAGTGCAGTTTGTTTCGGTGCAATGTGATATGATGCAATCTAATACAATTACAAATTCATTAATTTTCCTTTATTTTCCTCTGACTTCACTGAAGTCTGACCAGAATAATGCAGAGTGAAGACCTGGGTGAAATCATGTGTGCTGTTAAATAGTTAATTAAATACTACTGTTGTTGTTGTTGTTAAATAGAAAACTGCTGTTGTTGTTGTTATTGTTGTTGACTGAGTCTGGTGGAGTAGCTATCTGACCCTTCTTTCTGTCCCCTCTCTCTTTCTTCCCTTCTCTCCCTCTTTCTTTCTGACTCTTCTCTGTTGCTCCCTCCCCCTGTCTCCTCTCTGTCTTTCTTTCTGTCTGTCCATCTACCTCTCTCCCTCCCTTTCTCTCTCCTTCAGTCCCCCCTCTCTCTCTCTCTCCCTCCCTTTCTCTCTCCTTCAGTCCCCCCTCTCTCTCTCTCTCCCTGGCTTGCTCCAGCTCCTGCTGAGTTTTTATCAGTAATTACTCGGAGAAAGCTCAAGTCTCACGGGTCATAATCATAATTATCATTAACATATCTCATTAAAGGCTGCAGATTTCCATAGACTGGCTCTGTGATGGGGGACAGTGGCCTCAGTGATCACTCTTGCAGAGAGGGTGTGCACTCCTCGCCCCTCGCTTGACACGAGGATTCACAATATGTTGGGCATTGGATTTATAGCACATTGGATCTGGTAAATAAAGAAATATGCCATTTCACAGAAACATATTCAGCCTCAGGGTCACCTTGCATGCATAGATGAAGAGGGTAATCAGAAATACTGAAGCGTCAGGAGAACCCATTTCAGTCTGTAGTTGCATTCATTTGATCAGCTTATAACACTCTCAGGTGTGACAATATCAGTGGATTTATCCCCATACTGTAATTCTAACATGAACACAACCTGCCCATGATATTACACAGACAGACTACAGTATGAACATTCATTCACACTGGTAACCTCACCACAGAAAGACATGCACCTGCCAAGCAGTATGTATTCCAGAATGCGGTGATGTGGTTGGGTGTGACTCGGCCGCCAATCAATGGCCTAATTAATGAGAGTGACAGGATGTGACTTTCACTGAATCCAGCCTAAATGATTCTAATGATTCTGGCCTAATTGGATTAAACACAGATGAAGGAAGGTGCCTGCTTGATAACCCCATTGAAATGCCCTCGGAGGATGTTCTGTTGGTGATGTTTTATGCCCACAAAGTTTGTTTTGTTGGTGATTTTGTTTTTGCTGTTGAAAAGGCTTGGTTGATGATTGGCCACTGTGGAAAATACCCACTCTATAGTATAGCACTAGGAATTTAACACCTCTACTGTGTATATCTGGAAAAAAATATTTAAAATAGACACATTATATAATAGGCAAAGTAACTTATTCTTGTGACCACAAATGTCATGAATAGTAATAGCATTGAAATATTCGCATTAAGGAGAAGTGCGAATGATGCCATTGACATAAGGCCATTAGTAGAGATTACAGTGGTCCAGGAGGTAATGGGGGATTATGTTATTCACACCTGCTCCCTGTCAGAGACAGCGCTGTTCTGCTAAACAACACGGCCTCGGTAGGAGACGGACATTTTCTGTGGGTTTCTAATCATACACAACATCCCACTGAGCCTGTCTTTGTGACCTCTGGACTTCAGACCCACGCACACACACACACACACAGACATTTGTACACAATACACATTCATGCAGGTCAGCTGACCTTATTACAGTCTATCAAAAGGGGGTATTACTTCTCTGACCTCCACCGCGCTCCCTGGTGGCTAAAACATGCAGCTGCACTGCACACTATACTCTCTGAGCACGTTCAGAGCTCACATCTATCTCCGCCTGTCTCTGATCCGCCTCTTCAGCCCAGCGTCTGACAGACTTCCATATGGGGTGGTGAATGGTCGGCACACTGCCCTGTGTGTGTGTGGTCCTGTGTCTGGCTGTGAGGTTGTCATGGTCCTCTTTCTAATTCACCACCCCCGGCTGAGCTTGGACCTTATCAACCATCTGCCTCCTCATCCTCCTGCAGTCCCAACACACACACGTGCGCACACACACACACACACAGCACATTTCATGAGCAAACTGCCATTTTGGCCAAACAGGAGCAGGTGCCATGTCATCATGAGCATAAAAAGACTCAAACTAACCAGACGGAGACGTGGACATCAGGACAGGTGCTCTCATACATGAACACGCATGTGCACACGCACACACACAAACACACACACGCACACACACACACACATCTAAATTCATACTCAAGCATGCACAGAAACAAATTGTCCTCTGTCCTTGATAAACAGAGGTCTCTCTTGCTCTCTCGCTCAGATTGGCCTGCCTATGGCCCCTTCAGATGTTACATATAAAATACCAACTCTTCAGATGTTACATATAAAATACCAACTCTTCAGATGTTACATATAAAATGGCAACTGTTGTGGGCATTGTGGTCTTTAATGTTTGTCCTTTCTTCTGAGACCAGCTTCAAAACCTCCTCTGCCTTTAGCAGTGAACTGCTCTGATGGAGCTTCAGCGGTCAGCAGGTCCCCTGACCACAGCCTGTCCTCCATGGGATGCTTTGCTGCTGGATCCTGAATCCTCTTCTTGTCATTACGCCTTCACATGGGCTAATTTATCTCAAACATGCAGGCGTCATTCCCCATGCGCTTTCACACACGCACACACACACACACACACACAAACACACAAACACACACACACACAGTGAGTCTGGACCCGAGCTCATCTCCATTTTATACATTTTATAATCCACATGCATAAAACACATGAGACACCAGCATCAACATGCACACTGAGGGACTCAGTGAATAATTCTCTTCATCCATTGAGAACAGAGGGTGGACTAAGGTGAGAAGGGGGTCACCCCCCTCTCTCACCCACACACACACACACAGCACACTAAGAAATGTGTGCTTAGACGTCATATATGCTGCAAGAAACCCCTTCGTTTTTTCTGCCTCTCTGGCACACACACACACCCCAACACTAACCGTATCATTTATTGTACGCTAAATGAATTTGGATGGGGGGTCTCTTGGCCCTCTCTTCTTTTAGGAGAGAACATAGCCTATATCTCACCATTCCCAAGGGACTGGTAGCCTACAAAGTATTTTTTACACTGGGATTTGTTTTTCAAATGAGCTGTAGCCCAAATAAGTCACATTTTAAGAAGACAGTAAGTTTTTGGAAGATGCTGTAAGTTTTTTTGATCAATGATTCTGACAGATGACAATAGATGTGTCTCCTTTTAATTTGTCACCCTATTCCCCATGCAACACACACACACACACACACACACACACACACACACACACACACACACACACAGAACATGAAAGAGCCTTTCATGTTTCCTGGCTGTTTAATGATAAAGTTGACATCGCCATGTCCCCTCCCTGATAGCTCAACCAGAGACAGATGGCAGGCCCATTAACACAGAGTGTCATATGTTACCTACATCTAACATCCGATATGTGTGTGTGTGTGTGTGTGTGAATGATGACACCAGGTCCATCAGATCAGATTCAAACAAACACATGCCAGGTTATACGGCACCCACTGTCACAAAACACACTCACTTACAGAAGTACTCTCACACACACACTCACATACTCATATGGATATGCTTACTTACACACACACATTCACACACACTCTCATATGCACTTTCTCTCACTCTCACTCTCACACCTCACACCAAGGCCGTAGTCATGATGTCAACATTGGGGGGGACCAAATCTGTGGTGGGGTCTGAGGGACCCCCAAACAGAAGCCCCCTTTCCCCAGTGAGTTTTGTGAAAAGAGAAGGGTGGAGAAGAAGCAACTTCACTGGTCCATCCCTGGACCCGTGACTCCATTTGTGTTCAAAATGTATACTTTAAAAGAAATTACAAACTAGAGTATCTTTTGATAACCTCTATATTACACAGAATGTGGTTCTTTGACTTATTACTTACACCTGAAGATTTTTTTAAACTAAGGCTTAGACTCATAGGTTTGGAGCCTAATAAGATTTTGTCTTTTAATTTAGATTTTATTATGCTGGCGGCTAATCACACAATTTTAACGTAGTTTGAAAGGGACAGGATTCAGGAATAGGCTACTAAGACAGGCCCCTCTTCTGTCTGACTCACCTCATGTTACCCCTGTATGCATTATGGCTTCTGACAGAAATGACGTTTTGTGCCAACATGTAGAAACACTAGGGATACTACAGCCTTTAATTGGAGAATGGAGGTGCAAATTCCTTTCTTTGGTTATTGTCCGCGATTCACATTTACTAGGCTATCACGTATTGTAAACGTCGCCACATTTGATCATGTTTAGCCTGCATGGATTCAGTCTGATCGGCTCCAAACATGTATGGGATTTCCTTAGCCTGTGCTACACCTTTCCAAGAAGTTTTGTGAAAATTGTTCCGGTAGCTTTTGCGATATTGTTGACAGCCCTACCTTACCGCAGTAGGGTTCAGTAAATGGAAGCTTTTGATAGCGCACGCCACTAACGAAAAACGGAAAATCACCAGGACAAACCACTCAGGGGTGTAGGCTACTCTGAAACCATTGGTCACTAATTTGTGCGTTATTTACGTTTGATTACATTTCAGATACGTGTTGGTTTCCTGTAGGCCTAGTATAGCGCTTTATTCTTTCTTTATTTTTCTATGTCCGAATATTGGGGGGGACATTTTGGTCATATTTCAATATTGGGGGGGGCACGTCCCCCTCAATGTCTATGGTGACTACGGCCCTGCCTCACACACACACACACACACACACACACACAAATACATGTGAACTCACACACACTCTCACTGCTGATATTAGGTCCATCTGATTTCATCCAAAGTGTTTGTGCCAAGCTTCCCTGTGCCAGACATCCATGCCAACCTCACTTGTTCTTTCTACAGGGCCCACACACCAGCCCCACAGCTGGCACAAACACACACACACACACACACATGGATGTACATCAGCATGCTGGCAGTCTACTTAAGCTCTCACACACACGCACATACACACAGACACATAGACAGTCAATGACAGCTGTCATATTCACACCCTCACAGCATTTGTAGTGATATGCAGAACACACACAAATGCTCATGCTTACAGTACATACACACACAAACACAGAGTGATAAGCACCATTTCATTCAGTTCAACAGTGGATGAACTCTGTATTCTACTGCCAAAAACTACTGGCAGCAGTACACACCAGTCGTTCATACCACAGTCCCCACAACCCCAAACACACACCTGTCCAAATAGTCACACTCAGCGCTCACACACACCATCAGCCACTAAAACACACACTTTCAATCCACACAGCACACACTCCTCGCAGTGGCACATTCTTTGTTGAATTCAATGAACCCAGATATTCTTTAGAACGTTAATTTCCCAACATTCACGTCACACCGGTGTGACGGTACACCTTTAAGGGTTAAACAAAGTGCTGGTCTCATACCAGTCTCTGTGGTTGGTTCACTGGCTGGTTCCGTCCTGGAGAAGAGTATTCTGTCTTCTCAGCAGATGTGTGTCTGTGATAGCCACAAGGATTTGGTATTCTAGACAAGAATCACACACACGGCAGCGTTAACTGCCACTGTCATAGATTGCCACTGTTGTAAATCTGATGTCATTGTTTATGAAAAACCCTTGCACCTGCAAAATTGTCATTCAAGTCTGAAAGGTCTTTCACAGTTTGACAACTACAGCAAGTTGGATGGTACGAAGAGTTTCAAGAACTCCATAGAACCTACAAGAGATTTTTTTATGGAATATCTCGTGGATTATGGATAATTTATCTTAAAATTGCATCACAGGGGTGGCATTGTGGGGGTTGTAGAACAATATTGAAACAGGCACTGGAATGGCAACAGCATATACAAAAGTAATAATCCTCTTAAAATTTAATGACTTCATTTAAATCTTTGCAAATTAGGACTAAATAATTAAATATATTCTGAGGGTGTTGTTTGGGTTTCTTTAATGAATGTTTCGGTCTGTGGTTCAATATTGTGGCTTGGTAGAATTCACTTGTTAGACCTCGCTTATTAAAATCAGAGCAAACTGCAGCACAGCTGGAGGATAGCCCTCATTATCATCTGCATTATTGGCGCACTAGCTTTCTCCCCACTATAATGTGTCTGAGGAAGAATTATACAATGGAGTCGTTGGAGAGGACTTCCACTTTTTTCATCCTCCGCTTGCCAATCACAAGGTAATAGCATTGTAAAAAATTCATGAGCCAGATTGTATTCTTATGATAAAAATGCAATAACAACTGATGGTGAGATAGCGAACCGAGGAAATAATCCTCATATCTAGTGCTCTGACATGCATTAACTGGAAAATAGTTCACCAGGCTATGCTCACTGAAAGCGTTTTAATGAAACTTATATTTGTTAAAGTAAGATACAATTATACTCTTCAAAAACATCTCTGACCAAATAAAGAAACTTTTCTCTCTGTGTTTATACTGAGATGATCGGATCTGCCTGTGGATGCGACATGCTCGCTAACTCCCATAATTACTTAACTAACACTAAACACTAAACTCCACACACACCAAACTCTCCCTTCTTAATTACATCAGGGGTTCGACATGAGAGTCGCAGTGAGGGGCAAAGAGCAGATGATTACTGTTTGACATAAAACAGTGTGAAAAGAGACTGAATATTATCCAGGAATAAAGAGCTTCCATTATAACCTGAATGGGTCTCCACAAGCGAGTGCCTCGCTAGGGAGGAGGAGGAGGAGGAAGAGGAGGAGGAAGAGGAGGAGAGGGAGTGGGGAGAAGTGGTTCAGAACGAGATGAAAAGAGTTTTAGGAACAGGAAGAGAGAATAATAATGCCGTTGTTCTGCCTTTGCTCTCCTTTAAATTCATTTGATTTGCAAACAGCGGCGGATGGAGACACTCGCTACTTTGCCTCAATTTGAAGCCGGTGATTCAGCTGAGTGGCTCTGGGTCTAAAGATGAATAGTAATCCCATCTCAGGAGGTAACGATGAATCGTAATCGCTCACATCACGCTCTGAATGGGACTGCACCGCACTCCTTTAGAGTTAAGAACCAAATCTCATCTCGTGTGTGTGTGTAAAAGAGGATTCTCTTTAAAAAAAAGTCTAATAGGAGGGGAAAAGCCTCGCATAGCTGAGAGCATTCTAGGAGAGGGACCACTGTCGGGAAATTAAATCTACATGTACACTAGTAGAGTGTCTGTTGTTTTCCAAAGGGGCCTATAGGAGAGGGAACACTGTCTGGATATTAAATCTATGCGTACACAGTTGTAGATTGTCTGTGGTTTTCCAAAGGGGCCTATGGGAGAGGGAGATGAACACTGAATATTAAATCTATGTGTACACTAGTAGAGTGTCTGTGGTTATCCAAAGGGGCCTATCGGAAAGCAAACACTGTCTGGATATTAAATTTGTACATCCTGACTCAGATGCCTACAGCAATAGACTCTGTGGTCACCCAAACTTCTTGTTATTCTTACACGTTCTACATTTCAGAGGACACTCTGTGTCAAAGTGCAACAGCAATAATGGAGCAAGAGGATTCGGTTTGAGGAGGCCGTTCGGTTAGTTCTGCAGCCATGTCACATATTTATGACCTTTGACTGATGAAATCTTTCCGGGTTTCTCTTCGGCATACAATTCCCTTGACCTTGATCAGTCACACATTTTCCACGACCCATGGCTGAGGTAGAAGAGTCCAGTGTAACAACTGTGGATGCCTCTAGAAACATAGCTTGATGAAACACCTGCACACCAGTAGAGGATCCTGCTGAGGCAGCTCTGCTCTCCTGACCTCCTGGCTGTACCTACGGGGAGAGGACTACTGAATAACGTTAGAGATCCACAGGAAATGTTCTCCACGTTGCAAGTGCAGCAGCTAGGGAATCCCTGCCGGTGGCTTGGTCAGCGAGGAGGTCAACCCTCTTAATCTCCCCCGTTTACCTCTCTCCTGATCCTGTCACCTTGTCCCACGGCATGGACACCCAGAGCCAGCCATTCTACTCTGGAATATTAATCACACTAATTAAAAAAGTAATCACTCTGTGCTTAAAGAATTCATCTTTTCTTTCCCTCCACTGCCCTCCTCTCGTCTCATTCCTCGCTCTCCTGGCTCCGGTGGGCGTGTGTGTGAGCGCCAGTCGCATGTGAGACTCCATGTTTCAGAATGAGATGTGGTGTCACATGAGCGTGTGTGTATGTGTGTGTGTTGCAGGCACCACCATACTCACAGCACGGAGCCCTATCACTCTATCCGTCAACACAGGGTGTGTGATGGGCGTGTGTGTATGTGTGTGAATGAATGGAGTCGTTTTCAAACTTAAACATAAAGGAGGATGTGAGTAGTTTTGACCAGCAGGTGGATTGATCGCTTCTCGGCCATAGCCAAGTTGATGAACACTGACACAAGGCAGACCAGTCGATGGATAGCCTAGGCTACTCGCCACCGGTTCAGCATGAATTTCCTGCTACTTGAAAACAATGAAGATGGATGCTGCTACTGACGAACAGCGTTCTTTGAATCGCGATTCAAGTTAAAGGAAAATTCTGTTTTTTTAGCACTTTAAGGCCCTTTTCTGGTTTGTTTTGGATGAAGTGTTGGACACCGAACCACTCGGTGAGTTGCACAGTTTTGAAAACGGACGTTAAGGGTTGTTTTAGGACTTGTTTGAGTAGCCTACTACAGTATGCCCATTGCCAGCCACCCTGAGAAGTCAAAGGCGATTCAAAACGAGTCAGAAAAGTCGACAGGACCAATCGTCAAAATTTCGGTGTCCACCACTCTAGTTCATCCAAAACAAACCAGAAAAGGGCTTTAAAAGTGATAAAAACCGGAATTTTCCTTTAAGTTTCTTTTTAAATTGGCAAAAGTTTGATTAACTAGCCAACTAGCTACGCTGGTGGGAAAATGCATGGGACTCATGAGTTGTGGCGCCATCCTATTGTGTGCAGAGGAAATTTGAAAGACAACTATTTATCCTGCCCCTTGGATTTAGCAGTGCCAGTGCCAATGGTAAGTTCCTAGATCCTACATCTTAATGTGGGTCTGGCTCGTCAGGCTAGGAACATAGGGTTTTATTTTGAGGAAAATCTTAGAAATTTGGGAACTGTAGGAACATAGAGAAACATAGAGAATTTTGAGAACATAGAGCTGTTGGACCATTGAGCTGTGGGAACATAGGGCTGACCCCGATAAAAGCATACCTCAGTAGATCTAATTCATGGTGGCATGCCTTGCAGAGCAGTAGAACTACCGGTACAGACTAATTCCCCTGACACCTCTTCAATCACATGTTATCATCCATGCACCGGTGGGGTCATATGTACACTGCAAATAAACACAAAGAGGAACAAATAACATGCAGTACTTTCAAAGCAAACAATGACAGTATATCTAAATCGTATCTGCAACAAATGTTCACACACACACAAAAAAAATGCAATTCCAAAGAACACTTTCCGCATCGGAGCTGTCTCAAAGAACCACTGACACAAAAAACATAGGCTACAATTTTATCAACCTGTTCGGCTGTATAGGCTAAATCTGGCCACTATTACCACAATTACCACAATTCATAGCATTATTAGCTCTGGCACGTTATTATTTGAAAACCAATGGACAGTACTGGTGTGTGTCTACTCATATCTAAACTATATTTATACTTTTAGATCCGTGCCAAATGTTCTGATTGGTGTTGTTCTTAATCAAACATTGATGCTGAGGCTGATGAATAATGGGTTGTGCCTGCCACCTGCTGGTGCAAAAAGGTTAATCCAGAATGCTCTAGGCTGAATTATAATTATGTTCTGACTACTGAGGGAATCAATTGAACTGATAAACTGGACATTACTGTACTATTCTTTAGAATCCTTTAGAATGTATGTAAATCAAGTGCAACAGAGATTGAATATATCAGACTCACATGATCAGTTTTGGTTACTGTGTAGCCTATAACTCCACTCTTGGCTGACATTTCACTATCAAGTCCAAAACATTGACTGCTAAAAACTGTATTGTCCACATATCAACCAGTCACTCAACGACTATCCATTCCATTATCTATGGTTGTTCTTTCAAAATGAAAAAGAAAAAAATGGACAAAAAGTAAAAGGTGGTAAGAGGTGTTACTGACAAGTCCATCTGCGTTTCACACAAACCCTAGTTTGAGAGATTAATTTGAAAAATAAAAAAACACACCATTCCTTTCACTGTCACAAACAGCATTTGTTTAGCCTATGTCTGACCTAAATAAAAAAAAAAAAGCACACCATCCATTTCCTTTCACTGTCACATGTGTGTAGGCCTAGTCTTAAACAGCATTTGTTTAGCCTATGTCTGACCTATGCCTAGTCTGACCCAGAGCGGTAGAATGGCTCTGGTCTGACCTATGCCTTTGTTTTGAAATTATGACAAATGTCATTGAGACTTTTATTTTGAAATATTGTAACACGGAAGACTAACGTAACATTTCCTGTGTTTCCTGACTTGCCAGGAATGAAACCGGAATGAATCACAATACATTGCACACAGAGAAATCACTTTTCCGTTATCTTATCTAGTCTATTAGGACTATACCTCATCGACATTTTTGTATTTGTTTACGGTAAATCACGGGCTCCTTTTAAACCAGCACTAGCTGGTTGACACGCTTTATAGCTATGAGGATAAATGAAAACACTTTGCTGGAGGGAAAGAACATTGTTCTGGTACCTTACAACTCAGACCACGTACCTAGGTAAGTTAACATTAGTAGGCTGTTCCGGATGGTCCAGACCGTTCGCTTGTGTGTTTTGAGTAGCTATGTGTGTATTTGTGTGTGTCCGGTCAGGTACCACGAATGGATGAGCTCGGAGGAGCTGCAGAAGTTGACCGCGTCGGAGCCGCTGTCGCTGGAACAGGAGTTTGAGATGCAGTGCAGCTGGAGAGAGGACGATGACAGTAAGCCGCCGTCATCCTCCTTCCCCGTCCTCTGATGATGGATATTTTATGACACTATGCATGTCGTCTGTTCCCTGAATAGCCTAATTGCAGTTTCAAGCAACTGAATATGCTGGCTTCCTAATGATTAGGCCAGGCTAATGTGTAATTTGTGTACATATCACAGGAAACATTTTGAAAATCCATCGTAACATCCATACCATGTCTCATACCAATCACCGCTTAGTGTGAATGAGGTGCTGTTGATATGCTGTTGATATTTTTACCTTAATTTTAAACACCTTTACCTCAACCTTATTTTTACCATTTTACTTTAATTTGATTATGTGGTAACCAACCATTAAATTGCTCCCGACACTGGCATAAAACTATACAAGATTCCATTTATGGTATCAGGAATGATTAAGGGTTTGGGTTGAAGTCACACATATTATCTTAATCTTACCATAGACCATCTTACCTTAGAATCAATGTCCTGATTTTCTCTCTGATTGGTCATACTCTCCTTTCCCTGGTTCCCAGAATGCACCTTCATCATACTGGATAAGCAGAAGTGGGCAGAGCCCTCCGTCCCAGAGGAGCAGTGCATGGTGGGAGACGTCAACATTTTCCTGACGGACCCTGATGACCACTCACTGGCAGAGGTGGAGGTCATGATTGCGGGTGATTAACCAACACACACACACACACAATCACCAACTGTGCTTTTTTCTCATGTCGCAACTCCTCTTTCACCACCTCCCTGTCTCTCTGCCTAGAGCCCGGCTACAGAGGAAGAGGACTTGGAAAGGAAGTGACGCAGATGATGTTGTGCTACGGTATGTGTAATAACTGAACTCGCATGCATTAGCTACTTCATGTGTGGGCCCTTCACTGGAATCTCTTGCTCTCTGCAGCGGTCAACAGACTGGGCGTCAGGAAGTTTGAGGCCAAAATTGCCTTGAATAACACAGTGAGCATCGCCTTGTTCAAAAAGCTGGGCTTTGGAGAGGTAAGCCCCACACAGTCCTGCCTTAGGTTTTCTGGTTAGTTTGACTGACACTTATCGTCATTTATTACATTGTTGATACGGTAGAGTAAAACCCAAGCAACCACAGATCATTTATTAACTGTAGTGTCCAACCCCGAGGACTAAGTGAAGGACTGGTTGTACTGGATATATACAGTATATCATCATTGATGATACTCATGTTGTGAAGGTTGTGTTTAAGTGTGTGTTTGTCCCAGATCTCTCAAGTGTTTGGTGTTCTGGTGTGTGTGTTTGTCCCAGCTCTCGGTCAGTGAAGTGTTCGGTGAGATGACCCTGGGCATGAATGTTGATGAAGCGGCACACTCACTGTTGCTATGCAACTCGGACTTCATGCAGGAGCATGACTACAGGAAGGCTCGGGAGAGCCGGCACTGAGCCACGCCCCTAGCCAGGACTCACATGTTCAGGGATTGACCAATCATCATCTTCATAGAGGTCACATGATCTGGTGTGACCAATCATCTCTCCAGGGGGCTTGTTCAATTATTCTTGATTTGGAGCATCCTGTGCAAAGCCATCTGGTGCCCACACATGGCACACTGCAGGCTATCGGATTGGTGGACAGGATCTGTGTCCTTTTCTGACCAGGAAGGAATTTGACTGGAACTGAAGCAAAGGGTGCGTTTGTCTTAAGGTAACCGCTTACAGCTCTGGCTTAAAGCAATGCATGCTGGACTTCATACAATATATTAAGACGAACGCACCCAATGGCTGAGATTGCTATATGGATCCCCTATAAAATTATGTCTCTGTGGCATTTCATAAACTGTTGCTGTGTATTATTAATTCTGGGGTCAGTGATGTTCGTACCTGTTCTGTAAGCCACAGAATCCATTTGGAATACAAATGTAACAAATATTACATTTAAAATGTACTTTTATGGCACCTTCAATAAAAAGGGTTCCCACACCTTTAAACATTCAAAGTCACTCTCCAGGCCCAATAAGGATACACAATAGTGTTTGAGATAATGGTTAATTGCTGTTACAACACTGAAACTGTATTTGAGAACTTTCAAGATTTACAGAAGCCCTGACTACAAATAGAGACAAATGCTATGACTACAAATAAAGACAGAGGCTCTGATTACAAATAAAGAGGTACTTGAGTGTATTACACTTCTCAGTTGTACTGACAAACAGTGAGGGTACAGTATGTGGCCTTTTGCAGCACAAAATATATAAACTCAAGCATTTCCAATAACCCATGCTTATTTATGTCTATTTTCAAAGCCTTGTTCCTAGTTTCAAAGATTCTGAGAGGACCCATGGGAACCCTGACTAATATCATTCATATACACAAATCCGGCAAAACACGGAAGTAAAGCAGCGCCGCCATTACTGCGTTGCCTTGCTGCTAAGGAAGTAGCGAAGTAATGTGTTGGTCCTGTAGGCGGCTGTAGCAGACGTTAGCTGTAGATGCGAAATCTTCTTTTTCTTAATTTTTATTTAGTACGTATGCTGTCCAGTGATGCCGAGAAAAGCGTGTTGTGTGGTTGGCTGTTTTAACAACAGTAGGATACAGACCTAGAATTAAACCGTTTGTGAAATTCACAAACCTTTGTTGCACATTGAGTGCCCATGTTTACAGGCTTATGGATTACACAGAGTTCCTTGTGGAGTGGAGGACCAAGATGTGCGTTAAAAGTGGATGAAATACATACGATTAATAAAATAATCCTGAATACCTGTAAGAACATGTATTTTACTGCTACAAGTGGTCGTGGCTAATAGTTATTTGCAACTTCTGAAGCTTGTGAACATATTAGCAACACAGCTACTAATGATAGCATTCGGCTCATTGTTGTCATTAATTAATACACGTCTTAATACATTATGTTGTCAATAAATTACCTTCATTGGTAAGTTTTGGCCACTGCCTGACATCATCTACCCAAAGTTCCCTTTCACCTGACATTTTTTCATGAGCAGGATCTCCTATTTGATATTCTCTGACAGGATGCTTTCATTGAAAAGCCATTAGAAGGCACCGGCAAGTGTCACATCGTCACACTCCGCTGGCACGCAGTAATGGCGGCAGGCAAGATGGCAGCGCCCATAAAGTTCGCGGCGGATTGGTGTATAAATAATCTGGGGCCTATTGCACAAAAGCAGAATTAAGACATCCGGGATAAGTTACTGAGCTGCGCTCAGTGAATCCAAAACAAGAGCGTACAGGCTTAATTGGTTGCACAACGAGCAAGCCAGGATGAGCAGACACGGATTCATCAAGCCAGGTGAAACCTATCTTGGATAAGTGCGCGCTCACGGCTCCCTCAAATAGACCCCGCCACCGATCACAGATTCACCATGGCAACTAGAGCGGCTTCATTGCTTCTTCTACGGTGTGAAGTAGGTAGCGATAGCCTTTACGCAACAGCAACACCTCTGTTTAGGAGAATATTGCAACTAGTGCCGCGACCACCATGCGCAAAATGGTTAGGCAACTCCCGTGACGTCACATTGTCGCATGACAGGTCGGGAATGGTGAGTATGTAATTTAAGTTAATTAATGATCACAAACGTCTAAATAATAACAGTGGGTCTAAGTATACGTGATAATGTGTAGTGGGCAGTGGAATAACTATTGGTTTCCGTTTGTGGTGACTGCTGATTGAGATGAGGGATGACATTAAATAGATCCTGGAACTTCGCTGGAAAAAGCGGGATAGGGGGTAGCAGGATATGTTATGGTATAAGTTACCATGGCGATTTATTCTGTGGAGCTAGCCTGGTCTGGAGCAGGCTAGCTCCACAGAATAAATCGCCATGGTAACTTATCTAATAACATATCCTGCTACCCCTATCCTTTTTTGTCTAACTGGATCACAGATAAATTGAGCCAGGATAACCAAGATATCACAGCTTAATCCCTTATCCTAGTTTTGTGCAATAGGCCCCTGATGTCATATAGTCTTAAATGTCAACAACAGAACACAAACTTTGGCTCTTTCTAGAAAGTTCCCATTCTGTCAGGCATTTATTGAGCACTGATTCATAACGAGCATGTGTGTTCATGTAAAAATGAAACATTCAGACACAAGTGCAGGTTCACCTTTTTACTCAAGCTGCAGTCCCCAGTCAGTTTGACTGACACACACACACACACACACACACACACACACACACACACACTTAATAGTATAGCATATCAGACTGAAGTTAAGACTGATACCAGTTACAGGCATGCATGCGCGCGCGCACACACACACACACACACACACACACTCATTAACGTGAGATGTGAGACAGCCCTGAGGACTGTTAGCACAGTTACAGGCAAGACAGACACAGACACACACAGACACACACATCAGCGTGAGATGTACAGTAGGACCGCCCTGAGGACTTTTAGCACAGTTAAAGGCAGAAGCAGCAGTAGCAGTCACAGCCACGGACAGTTGACGTTGGTACGTGACTGGGCGGCAATGTTTCTGATTGGCAGTTACTGATAGTGGCACTTCAGAAGTGGCAGCAGGGCTTGGCCCCCTGAGACTGCTAAGCTAGAAGCGTGTGTCAGCAAAAGTTCACTGTGATTGGTTAAAACCAGAACGAGGAAGAACCAGCAGAGACAATTCCATAGGAATTTATGCTGATGGCAACACCTCTTTCCCTGACAACCACACCTTTCTAGAATTTGCCACGTCCACTGAGCCAAGCCCCCAATCTGATTAGCCAGGCTCAGACTGAGCCCTTTGAGTGACAGCCGGAGGGAGGGATCAGAGGCTTGGGATGTCCTATGGCGAGGGCATGTTGAAATATGTATGACTGACAGGATGTGATGTCACTAGCTGGGGCCAAAGGCTGGAGGAGGGGTTTGCTGGTCTCTCGGAGATGGGTGAGCATAGGGAGGGCATGGCTGCAGAGAGATGCTGCTGATGTCACAAGGGGGTGTTAAGGTGCTTGGCAACTACTCAGACAACAAACCCCAAACATTCTAAAGTTGGAAGTTGTTGGTAGCGGTCTTTTGAATGTTCAGAACACCTACTGCTATGTCCACTCTGACCAGACAGTGATTGACAAGACTGCCTTTTGGACATGTCAAACTTGGACAACTCCATCTAACAAACACCAACACACACCATCAGACTGACTGCGCACACTGACCCAACTGTTTAGTGTTTGTTTGGATTTGGTTGCTGTTCATCAGTTGGTCATCAGAACATTCTAGACTGCAACCAACACCGCCCAACTTTTAAATGTTAGGGTTTGTCTGAGCAGCATGCAAGTGTGGGTATCATCTGTGCCGGATGATAACCTGATACGGATGATACCCACACAAGTACCTTATTAGATTGAGGAGGAAGAGGGGCTGGCTACTCTCTGAGCCCAGTGGGTGTGTGGTGGATGTCGGGGGATGCGGTCAGAGGGCTGGGCTGGAGGCAGTGAGGGCCGAGATTTTCTGTAGGATGGGCTGCAGTAGCTCCTGGCCCTCAGCCCATTGTAGCGCCCCCTGCAGGAGCATCCGGAGCGGCGCGCACACCTCCTCGTCGCGGAGCGCGGTCAGGTGGCACACCGCCACCGAGCTGCCCACTCCCAGCAGCAGCAGGAGCAGGAACCGGAACAGCATGGACGACACTGACCAATGAGAACGCACCACCACCACAGACTCCACCTTCTTCTTATCTGTCAATCAAAACAGGACAGGAAGCATATGTCAATGCTGGGCAGAGCACACTGGACTTCATATGACTCATATTTATTTGTATCTTCAGCTGAACATAATGTTAAGCTAACATTTTTTTTTTTTTTTTTTTTTTGGGCTTTTTATGCCTTTAATTTGATAGGACAGTGGAGAATGACAGGAAGTGAGTGGGAGAGAGAGTCCGGGTGGGATCCAGAAAGGACCACGGGGCGGGAATCGAACCCGGGTCGCCGGCGTACGGTGCAGATGCCACAACTGGGGCCATGTTAAGCTAACATTAAATGCAGGATGCTGTAGTGTTCCAAATATATTTCCCTGGGGGGTATTCCAAGTATGTGGTTTAGTAACAAACCTGGGTAAGTTAACTCATAGAAAGTGGTAAACCTCCCAATAGAAGAGCTGTATGGCTTCATTCTCCTCACAAAACAATGCCATAGGGCTCTTGTTGTAGGAGGTTTACCGATAAACCACGAACTTGGAAAACCCCCCTGGTTAGTCAAAATCCCTGTGACCTGCAATGATGTTATATCAATTTATCCCATGAATTTTACATCGACTGGGACATTAAGGCCTTTCTGCCCCTGACTAGCACCCTGCATGATTTTCCACATACACGTCTGGCTCTGACTGACTCCTGGAGCCCCCCAGGTGTGTTTTCCCCCCAGGTGTGTCCACCCCACCCCGCCAACTCACCTGCGGCGGCTGCGGCTCTCTTCTTCTTCTCGTCCCTCTTCTTCTTCTGCTGCTCCTGGGCGGCCAGAGCGGCCTGCTGGGCCTCGTACTCCTTCCTCTTCCTCTCCTTCTCTTCCGCCTTCTCTCGCTTCCGCACCTCCTTCTCCTTCGCCTCCCGCTCCCTCTGCTTGGCCTCACGCTTCAGCTCCAGCTCTGGACAACAGCAGGAACACACGTTACACACAATAACACATTACACACACACACACACACACACACACACACACACACACACACTAACAATAACACACAATAACACATATTACACACAACAACACATATTATACACAACAACTACACTAACAATAACACACATTAACAGGGAAGCTAAATCAAGTGTGCAACTGAAGCGCTCCGATCACGTAGCGTAAAAATTGTTTTCAGAAGACTGGTCTAATTTTTTTCTAACATATACCGGTACATGCCACTATCACGTCTGGTGTAGCCAGTTCTACTGATTATAGTGGAAGCTAATTAAACGCAAACGGACTGCTTCAGTTACGTGCCCGGTGTAACCTCTCTGTAACACACATACTTACAAATAACACATACTAACAATAAAACACATTACACACAATAACATGAAACAACAACACACATTACACACACTAACAATAACACACATTACACACAATAACAACATGAAACAACAACACACATTACACACACTAACAATAACACACATTAATAACAACATGAAACAACAAGACTAGGGGTGTAAAGATTTGACTTTGACTTTGACTTTGTAAGATTAACCGATACGTATCGGTATCCGTTTTTGACGTGTAAGATACGGCTACATCGATACGTGAAGCCCCGTATTGGAATAAAACTGAAATGAACCGGTCGATATATCGATTTACTTGTTACGAATCGGTTCACAATCTTTTCTGCTCGCTCAGACTCTCATTTACGTTCCAAGCAGCGCGTTCATCCCACATCCGGTTTTGAAACTATACGTGGGACGGAATTGTGGGTAATGCAGTTCGTTTTTGGCTACATTCATTGCCCAAAGTTGTCAAATGACCTCATTACCCATACATCTACTGCAACTTAAGCATGCGCGTGACAACTTCGCTTTTCGGTCGTTTGTTTTACAGTTTTTACTCTTTTGTTTTTCAAAATCCAGCGCGAAATTAAACACTAAACAGCAACGATAGTCTGTAGAGTATAGCCTTATGTTTGATGAAGGGATTTCCTTAATGTTCAATAATAATTTGGCCCTTGCTAAAACGATGCACAAATTATTAGCCAATTATTTTGTTCATATTCACTCAGACTTGTGGCATTATAGGTTTCTGCATTAGGTCTACCATTGGAACAAAATAAACCCAGAGTTCATTGATATGTAGGCCTATTTTATTCTTGTAGGCTATATGAGAAAAGGCCAAGAGTGTCTTAAGCACTGTTTTATTTTATTTCGGTATTGTCTAACCTCAAAAAGGCTACAGCTCCATGAAAACAACCAGATATAACTATAAAATCTATTAAAAAAAAAAATGTTGTATTTGGCTGCTGTGTTTGACTGAAATGTAGACTATTCTTTTTTTCATTTCAATACAGTATATGAAACAAACCTGTTTAGATAATCAAATTCACACATTTTTTTGCCTAATTGACAATCATGACCATGATGACTAATAATATAAAATTAATGTGCACCTTGAGCAAATGATAAAAAATATTTCAGAATGCTTTCCATTCTTGAACTGCATCGAATCGCATCGCATGGAATCGTACTGAATCGTTTTTTTATGAACATGTATCTTTTCTTGTATCGAATCGTGCCCATGTATCTAGATGCGAATCGTATCGTCTTTTACATGAGAGATTCACACCCCTAAACAAGACACATTACACACAATAACAAGAACCCACATTAAACTCATTGTGCTGGTGCCCTCTAGTGGCTGAGATTGGAGATACTACTCACCTCTCTGTCTGAGCAGATGCTTCTCTCTCAACCTATCCGCCTCCTCCTGAAGGACCCTCATGTGCTGCAGTACCTACACACACACATAGATTACTGATTACTGATGAAAAGGACTCAGTGATACTCAGGTTCCTCATAAATACAACATTATGAGAATATACTTGTGTGTCTGCCTCTGTACTGTATGTGTGTGTGTTACTCACCTTGACAGCACATTGCCTGCACTGCTTGTCATCCAGACAGTCACCAGCAGCTTTGGCCAGAGTTGCCTCAAGAGGGTTATCCTTTAGGTCCAGCCATTTCAGACTCTACACACACACACACACACAGGAGGAATAATGATCCCAGTCAATGATTAGACGTGTGTTTATCCTATGCATCAGCGTGTGTGTTTATGTATGTGCTCACTTACATGAACACATATGCAAGACTGTGTGTTGAACGCGCACATATGTGTATGAGTGATTGTATGCATCTTCAAGTGCATGTGAGTGTGTGTGTGGAGGTCATTATCAGAAGCATTCATCTGTTCTTGTATTCTATAGTAGGTGACAGAGAAAAGGCTATGAACACTGTTTGTGTGTTCAGGTAAACCACTACCAGGAGGTTACCTCGCTCTCTCTGCACGAGAAGGTCATTATCAGGAGTGTGTTTATGTTCTAGTAGAGCAGGGTTCTTTTGTTTCTGTATTCTGTTAGATCATCACAGGGAGGGTTCTGTTGTATGTGTGTGTTTGTGTGTGTGTGTCTCTCACCCTGAGCTGTGAGAAGCTGACAGGGAGTGTCTGTAGTTTGTTCTGGAAGAGGTCCAGGTGGTTCAGGCTACTGAGGAGGCCAAGGTCTTCAGGGAGGCTCGTCAGCTGGTTCTTACTTAGGTCGATCCGCACCAGATGAGTCAGACCACAGAACTCGGGCTGGGGGAACAGATAAAAGACAACGTCACCACACAGACACACAACCAGGGCACTCTACAATCTAGAAATAGGGTTTAACACACACACACACACACACACACACACAGGGCTAGGTAGAACAAGAGGGAATTCTGCATAAAAACGGCAATGTACATTAAAGGAAGGCAGTGGAGGCCTACTCACTGGGAGTGTGATCAGATTGTTGCAGGAGAGATCCAGTTTTGTGGCTTTGGGATAAGCCGCCTGTGTGACATTAAAGCAAGAGCACACATTTACTGTCAATACACAATCAGTGAACAGAACTGCTGACTGACACACACGCACACACATAAGAAGTAGAGATCAGATGTAACTCTAATCAAATCTGTACTAATCTCAAATCTCATCAAAACAGTTCTAACTAGCGGCAACTTCCACAAGACTGTTTCTTTTAATCAGATCAGAGGCTCGCTTACACAAAATACAAAATACATACTCACCAGCTCTCTGACGGGGACATCCGTGAGGTTGCAAAGACTGAGGTCTACCTCATTGCCATCAATTTTGTCCCGAATATTTTCAAACTTTGCTTTCGCTCTCATTTTGTGAAGTTGCAGTAGTCAGCGTCACCTTCTGGATAGTTCGTAAAGCTCTGATGTTAAGTAAGTTAGAAATGTGAAGTGCGATCAGATGTAAAGACTGTCAATCCACAAAAGTCTGAGCATTGTTCAGGTCCGCTATGAAAATGAATTTTGAAACCAAGATTGCAGTAGGCTGCTAGCTAGTTAGTTACTCTAGCTGTCGCTAGCTACGAAAAACACGCATACAGCTCCTAGGTTCTTATTTAGAGTTTCTGGTGGCAAATTCTAGTTGCGCTAAATGTATGTTGCGATTGCCTAGGCTACCTCCTTCACTGTCCGCAGCTTACTGGTGAGACCGATGACCTAAATAATAGTTATTAGCGTAAAAATACTAGAAGCTGAATCACAGAGTCGCTACTACACGGACATTGCAAAGCCCAATATCCACGTCATTCATTGAATCGCAGTCAGTAGGGGTTATCCAGTTGGCATCGTTGGAGATGGATGTTGGGCTGATACTTCGCCACCTAGCGGCTGGAGGATAACCCTGCTGTTGTCAGTGACTAAACCCTAGTTATGTTTTTTTTCTGTTGTATTTTGTTTTTTTTCTGTTTTGATTTTGTTTTTGTTTTTTTTCTCTTTGCTTCCTCCTTTTAAATTACGCCTGATCCTGTACATAGATGGATTCCTCATGGATTGTTTTGACCCATCTTATTGTACTTGAATTACCAATAAAAAATAAAAAAATAATTGAATGAGTTTTTCCTAAAGCCTTGCATCCCAAAGTTTACAGCGAACATCCGTGTAATTGAAAGTTCAAAAGATCAGTCAATAAATAAATAAAGTGTATTTGTACTTTTTATTTTCACCATATGAGTAAATGTAACTTCATACATCTCACTAAGCCCTCACATTGATCCCACAATCTGTGTTATTAATAGGACAAAACTATGACACATATCAACAACCTCACAACAACACCCACCCCCAAGCCTTTTTTTATGTTTCCACAGGTTTCACTGATGTTATGTAGGCTTAGCTACATCAGACCCTCTTGTGCATAATATAAAAACAACACAGGATCAGTGCCAAACTAATTTCAAAAGGGCACAATCATTTATTCAAGATAAAATGAGAATGGACACCTAGGCTATGGACTGGAGTTCATCTCCTTGGAAATGACAATCAATTTTATCTCACAACAATGTAAAATAATTATTTAAATAGAGATTCTTGCTAACTAACCTTGGTGACTAACCAAGGTCCACTTTACTAGCCTCAGTGGGTAGGCCTAAGTAGCAGGTAAGCAGCCGGTAATTAAATGTATGAAGATGTGACATGAGCTATAAAAGAACAAAACACGTTAATACATGAAGGTTGTAAAATAGCACATTTTCAACAAGCTAGACGTCTGCTAGCAACTTACATTTACCCATGCATGTCAGCAGCAAACCGAATTTAGGCTAGGCTACTGGAGGAATCTACCTAGCGTTTTGTCATTCAAAGTTGATACTTGTTTGAGAAGTTGAAGTCGTTCTCTATCCATAGTCTATCTCCGTTGCTTCTAGCGCCACGGTGGTTATAAATGGTACGGTCCATTATAGGGGTGTCTGAAATCGCTTTACACTATTTTTTTCCTAGTGAAAATAGGAGTTGACTTGTATTGTAGTCAACTGTAATGATATTTTTTCACAATATCAGAAAACTTATCTGACCCCCCCCAAAACTGATATTTCTGTATCTGTAATTTGAACTATGGCTGCACTGTGTAGCCTATCTTGACATGTCTTTAAGTTTTGGGTTACAATCTACAGGTAGTGTAACCTGGCAATAGCCAGATGAATTTCGCTCCGCCTAGCTCCACTCATCCATCTGGAACCGATCCATTGAAGTGTTGCTTCAGAAGGCTGGGCCTAATCAAAAAATGCTTGCATATGATTGAATAAGCCACTTGTCCGTCATCTATTGACGTGCTACTTCAACCACTCACATCGAAGCCAACCCGTGACGCTAATAACAGACTCACAGTCGCTTCTACGCTATGTCACATCTATGAAACTCCCGCCCTGCGTCCTGATTGGCTAAACCATAAAGTTGGTTGGAGAAATCACTCTCAATGGAAGAGGTCCCAGATGGATGTGAGTGAAGCTAGGCGGAGCTAAGCGGAACGACATTCATCTGGCTAGGGTCAGGTTACAGGTAGTGGGCTCTCTGTTGATTTTAATGAGTAGGCCTAAGCCTAAAGTTACAGCATTTCTATCACAATTGACCAGACTTTGACCTTTTGTCTTCTTTAAATAAAATTCTGGCTATGATTGTTCCTTGTATTGCATCATGAGCCACCTATTGCATTCTACTGTTGTTAGCTCAGTTAGCCTAGCTCAGTCATTATGTTGTACCACATCACCCTCCATTAGAAGTGCAATGAGCTGCATTGAGCATAATAAACTGCATTTAGAATTCCAAATCCATATTTCCAGATATTTTGGTAAAAGTAACTTAAAAGTAATACAATAGTAGTGTAATGCCTTACAATTCATAGACAGTAATAATATAATCAAAGATCCTTAATATACTTTATCAACCGTCTCTGATATAATGTAATGAATTACTTTGAAATGACAGTAATAAGTAATACATAATATATTACGATGTTGAAGTAACTTGCCCAACACTGATTAAACCACATGTCACTGCTTGACTAAATGAAAAATATAGGCTACTGAACATGCATGGAGATTGTCATAGTTGACAGAAATTACGATACTGATTATATAATAACCTATAGGTCCAAATCTAAATGTTTGTGTTCAGTTTATGAAGTGTTGCTACAGCATGATACTGTGTGTTTGTTATTTATGGGGGGGGAATCAGGGGGGGATTTTGGTATCGGTGTACTTGTGTGTGTGTGTGTGTGTGTGGGGGGGGGTATGTGAGGATGATATTAATAATAATACATAAATAAATGTTAAACTTTGATGACTTTGAAGGCAAAGGAAGTGTAAGAAGAATTTCTGTGTATCTATCATATGAGTTACAAGATTCAGTTTGATGGCTAACGTCACAAAGTTAAGTGCGAGTCTGCGCAATACTGGGGGGACCAACTGAAAAATCGTTCAATTTGACTCAGTGCCCTCCCATTAGGCCTGTCAAACTCGATTCTTTTTAAGGATTCGGGTTATTCTGAGTCACTCACTAAATTGATCCGGGTTGAACGAGTCACTTGAGTCAGTATTGCTAAATCGCAAGGAAATTCAGTCCTACTTCAAGCAGTGCAGTGGGGTGCTTCATTTTTAAGTGCCTTCTCATGTTGGATGTGGATCCTCCATGATTTGAAACCAGGTTTTTGCAGTACTTGCATTTAGCCTTTAGAGTTTTGCTCTCCTGGTCGAAGTGCATCCACACATTGTTCATCTTCTCTGGTGCTCATGTTCAGAAACTTCTTGAAATTAACCTCCAAATTGTCTTGACATCACTCTCACTTTTCTTGTCACTTCTCTTTGAGGTGTTTTTGGACTTGGGGGTTGGGGACAATAGGTGGGGGATGGGGACTACCCCCTTACCTCCCAATCAGATAAGCCTGTTACTGGGGTAAGGGATCAAGGGGGCCGGTCAAGTACATTACCGCGGCAACTCATGTAGCTTTCCGTGCAGCCACAGGGCAGAGGGTCAAACAGCCAGATATATTACAAAAGAGAAGGGGGGAAGGGCTTTATAACACTACCTGAAAACATGTTGTCAAGTAAGTCTAAAGAAACCTATTTGAATTAATTGATCTTATTGACATAGAGGGTAGCCTATATTATAATAGGCCTAATTAATTATTTGTATATATTGTGTATAATAGCATCAAAACCTCCACCCACTCACGGGAAAGAAAGCAGTTTGAGCTAGACTGTTTATTTATTGTCTTAACCTAGTGTAGCCTAAGCAATTGACTTTCAATGTAGACATAGAAACAGGAACATAGAAATGCCCTGCAGTAAATAAATTATTATTATTACTACTACTACTACTATTCTCATTAGGCCTATTATTATTATCACCTTGACACGAGTAGAAACTAGGCTACTCGCTCGTCATGACTGCTCGCACTCATGACAACGTAGCCGGCTGATTCGGCTGACTCGCACTCATAACATAACGTAACTGGCCTGCCCGGCTGATCCGACTGACCCAGGTAGGCTAGCCTATAGCTCCATACAGAGCTTGCAATGTTTCGGACTGTCTTCGCGACCTAATTGCATTTTAAAGTAGGCTATGCGTGCAGAACATATGTTATTTCAGAAGTGAAAGCATGGCTTTTGTTGTGGATTTGCTTTTCACCTTGACAAGGAGTTACTCCGTGACCCACTGTTAGCACTCTGGACTTGTAACCGGAGGGTTGCCGGTTCGAGCCCCGACCAGTGGGCCGTGGCTGAAGTGCCCTTGAGCAAGGCACCTAACCCCTCACTGCTCCCCGAGCGCTTAGTGTGTGCTTCACCTCACTGTGTGTTCACTGTGTGCTGTTTGTGTTTCACTAATTCACCGATTGGGTTAAAGGCAGAGACCAAATTTCCCTCACGGGATCAAAAAAGTATATATACTATACTATACTTATACTCGCTCCTCTAAAGATCCACTCATGACAACGTAGCCGGCTGATTCGGCTGACTCGCACTCATAACAACATAACGTAACCGGCCCGCCCGGCTGATCCGACTGACCCGGGTAGATAGCCTACTCAAGCAGCTCCATGAGCGTGCAGTTCGGACCTAATTGCATTAAATTAATATGCTACATCTATACACCAAATCTAATTATGTCTAGGCTACATGCAGAACATTGAATGTTATTTCAGAAGTGAAAGAATGGCTTTTGTTATGGAATTGCCTTTCACCTCGAGGAGGAGCTACTCGCTCGTCTACAGATCCACTCATGATAATGTGACCAGATTTCTGACAAAATCCGGGGACATATTCAGCTCAGAAGCGTAAATACCTCCAAAACATGTAATGTTTTTATCTTTGTAAACTTAAAACGGGGACACTGCCCCAGGGTATTAGACCTAGAGCTGCAATGAGGGCATTCTCCCCTGTAAGAAAATGTTGTATATTTTAACGTTTAAATGCATCAATCTGGTGCACTTTGAAAATAATTTTTAGACTTGATTGTTTTTATCTGTGGATGGGAATATTTGTGCTATAGCCTGAACTATTTACTACACACACAGGCATGGCCGCCGTCACCAGTATTGCCACAGCAATACTAGTTTTCAAAGTAGTATTTTCCTGGCAATACTAGTTTTCATATGTAGCCAGTTCACCTTGTTTACCTGTCTTTTCCCTATGTCTCCCTGCTTTCCCTACATGTCCCACACGGGCCTGCTCCTGCTAACTAGGGGGGGCGTGGTGATTAGTTACACACCGGAGTTTGGTTCACACTGATTACTGGCCGGACAGTATAAAACCACCCAGGTGTCGGATCCAGTCATCAGGTATGTTGCAATACTCCTGTTTGCTGCTGGACTAATCATGGTTTAATCAATGTTTGTCTTCACCTGTAGCTTCGCTGGTCACTGGCTAGTCTACTCCTGCTGCCCGTGTTTAGACACCATCCCTTATTCATCCTACAGGTATACACTTATGTTTGTCTTAAATCTCTCGTAGTTTATTTTCTGTTTTGAGTCGTAACATTTTCTCTTGTATGCCTGTACCTGAACGTGGGTGAGTGCTCTCCATACGGCGCTTTGTGCACTAATCGTAGTTACGAACATAGGTATGTACGGTGCTTGCTTTAATGGGTAACTTTCTAGGCTGCAGTAGAAGGCTTTATGTTCAATGTCTTTTCTGTCTTGTCCAGGTAGCGCTGCCCTTTCCATCTACGTAGGGTGCATAGCGTAGGTCGTGCTGCTGTCTTGTCTGTAGTTAGTTTTATTTTGGTGTAGCCTAATTGTGTGCCGTTTTCGAGTAGGTCCGTGTCTGTTTTGTTTCTTTTTGTGGGCATTAACTTTGTGTCTACGTCTGCCTGTGTTTGGGTTTATTTGGCGTTTATATGTCAGCCTGCATGTTGCTTGCCGCATTAGTAAAGAGGAATGGGGCATAAGAGGCATATGCTTTGTTCTTGTAACTAGTGCTTGTCTGGTGCTGTCATATGCGTGTGTGTTCCTTTTGTCCTGGTGTGCCTGCATAATTTACCGTAACATCTGCGTAGGCCTATTGTATTTTTGCAGATGTGGGGCCCTCTTAGAGGGGGGCTAGTCACCTGGTGGTGGGACCCTGTAGCTGCACATTTGTGGTGTCATTGTTGCTTGCGGTGGGCTGCTGTGTCACTGGTAAGTCACTTTCTTACAGTGTGTATGCACATGTGATGGCTGGCATAGCATTCGATAATCGACTTGTACGGACTTTCCTTCGAGAGGAGCTGGTAGGGAGTAATTTTGGTAAGTGTTCTTAAAAGTCTTCTGTGAAACTCCGGGTTCGCTAACTAGGTCGTTGATGCTTCGTTGTGTAGGGACCCTGAGCAAGCTACTGATGAAGTTTGGTGCTGTTTTGAACAATATTACTGGTCGCTATTTGGAAAGCGTTTGGATTACCGCACCATCTTCGCCACTGATTTGGGGCTGTAGCATATGCTGGGCCAAGCTCTGTAGTGGTTGATCGACGAAAAATACTGTCTCCACGGCTTATTTGACGTGTTTTAATTAGGGCTGTCAAAATAACTGATTAATTTCGATTAATTAATTTGAGAAAAAATAACTGATTAAAAAAATAACGCAGATTTATCGATTCTGTATGACCTTTGACCGAGCCGTTGTAGTCAGTAACCATTAGACTGTAAAATGAAGGGGAGAGAAGAAAATGTGCTGCCTAGATAATTGATTGAAACATTTACTTTTCAAACACGGCTTGATGCTGTTGATAAAAATAAAGTGTTGATTAAAATAAAGTCCTCTGCAATGTATGTGATAAAAAAAAAAACTTCTTTCCAAAGCACTTTTGAATTTATTTCCTCAGCATGTTAGGTCATATCATAGATTATTATGGCCATTATTAAAATAATAATAAAAGAGTTTTTGAACTTTAATGTCACTAATGCTGATTTATTCAATGATTCATTTGAGTTTAAATATTTAAAATACTTTCACAGCAAATCATATGTGATTAATTTAGATTAATTAATCACAGAGTATGTAATTAATTAGATCATTTTTTTTAATCGATTGACAGCCCTAGTTTTAATGCATAAAAACACCTTTTGGTCCATTTTCGCTGGAATTACACTTTAAAGTGGTAAGTAGCATCAACATTGAATTAGTTATCGGATGATATTAAAAAGTAGGCCTAGCGGAATTATTTGTGGTTGACCTAGAAATTTCAACTTGATGATCAAAAAGTTATGGAATTCATGTAGGCGGTGAATTCAGAGCATTAAGTTAGGCTACGTTGTGTCAGTGTAACGTTAGCTAGCCTAGTCTAACCCATTTAAACAAATATTTGGCTACAATGTTACTGCAGTTAAACCACAGTAATGTTATCTAATGGGCTTTGAGACATCTGTTCCGTTTTGTCTTATGACAAAGTCTCCTGGTTCAATTGTTTCCAGTTCTAGAAACGAGAGTGTTCAATTTGCAATAGCCTATAATCCAACCTAATAACGTTACTATTTTTTTTTAGCACTTTGGTCAACCACAGGTTGTTTTCAAAGTAGGTGCTTATGCCTACTGTAGACTCCAAGAACATAGAATCAAAACACAATATACAATTTTGGTAAACAATTTACTTAAATTCAATCAAGGCCATACAATATCAGAAATAATCAAGACTCAAGTCAATAATGCACATTGAATATATTCTGACAGTGACAGATGTAGCCTATATACCTGTACATATTTTTCCGATGATGTATCTTTCTGAGAATTTTTTTGTTTTTGGCCAGCTTCTCCATAAATTCCTGGCATGGCATATTGTAGTTTGTCTTGACTGTGAGCATTGCCTTCATTGTACACACAGTGAACCGATTTCTTTCTGCAGTCCACATGTCATTCATTAGGGAGAAAACCCTCTTAACAGGAGCATTGCTCCCTGGCAAGCAGATGACCAAAGATGCCAATTTCACCAGGTTGGTGTGGGGAATTTCAGAGAGGTTGAAATGGCTCACCACTGTTCCCCATCTCTGAGTGAGAGATGTCCCGTCTCTACTCCATTCCTCCAGTACCCCGAAGGAATTCCTGGAGACCAGATATCTCATTGAAAAGCTGATCTTCGTTAATTGCTACATTGGGGTATTTCCTTTCAATGGTGGCTACTGCCTTTCCAATTTCTGACCTCTGGGGCTGCTTCTTCAGAAGAAGACGGTGCAGATCTTGGAGGTCGTCCACATGCCTCCCCCACGCATCCAAGTAATTCACTGCAGAGGTCTCTTTTGTGATCGCACCATTATCCTCCAGTTTTCTCAGAAGACCTCTGACCATCACTGGCAGGAAGTTGTCATCACGCCTTGCAGTGAGTTTGGTTTTGAAATTTCTGAGAATGGCAGCAGACTCAACTGCACAGCAGTCCTGGCCTTAAAGCATTTTTATGGCCTCGTGGAAAATAGACAGGTTACCGTGGACAAAGGCCAGCCAGAGCTCAGGGATCTTCAAACAGCCTGCAGACAACAACAGGACTTTTGTCTTCGGACAGGAAAAATGACTTGAGGGAAGCATACATTTGTAGGACTCTCTCCAAGGCTGGGAGCATGGACAGCCAGCGGACATTGCTGTGTCCCAAAATGTTGTGGTACTCTTGACCCACAAAATCACAAAAGGTCTTCAGTCTCTCCACATCTAGAGGAACCATGACTAGCGCAGTTCGTGCTGTGTTATGAATGATGTGTGCTGGGCATCCAAGGCCAATCACCTCTCGCTGAAGGGAATCTTTAACCTGGGTGTGGACATTAACCCTTCCTGCCCTGCTAATTCCTCCAAAGTTTGTGTTTGTGTTATCAGCAGAGAAGGCCACAACTTTGTCCTCTAGACCATGTCTCCGAACAGCCACAAGAATCTCCTCTGCAATCTCTGCTGCTGTTTCTCCTTTGATTTCAACAAAATCAAAAAGTTTTGTTTCAACGCAAGCGCTGTCATCATAAAACTTGCAGTACCTGACCAGTATTGGCAGCAGCTTTACATGGCCATGGTTTGAGGCATCAACAGACAAAGACACAAAGTTAGCCTGGTCAAGATCGTGGGTTAGCAGTGTCATGGCCCAGGTTGCAAATACATTTGTCACTATGGCATCACACTTCGTTCTTGCACATGAAAGCTCATAGAGCTTCCGGTTCAGTGCTGCTGTGCAGTCCATCGATCTGAAACTGTGATTGTGTCTGATGGTATGGTAAGCAAACAAACCTTCCTGTACAGCCAACTCATACTCTGTTTGAGAAGGCTCTACCCTCTTGAAGAAAGTTGTTAATGTAGGTACCCCTGCACGGGCAATTATGGCAGCTTTATGCTTTTTTGTCTGTTGGTGTTCTACCACAGACATTCTTCCTCCACTACCCACAGTAAAAGAGGAATTGCAGAGCGTACAGAAGGCTATTGCCTCATCATGACCTGGCCATATAAATGGAAATTCTTTCAATATGTAACAGGACAAGGTCCACGCCCCTTTCTCTTCTCACTGCCTTTTCTTGTTCTTATTATTGTTTTTGTTCTTCCACCTGTCTTTCCTCTCCACTCTCCCTACAAGTACCAAAGCAGAACAATCTGACTGATTTTGTGAACTAATTAGTGCTAGTCCTCAATTCTTGCTAAATAAATAGCATATTAAGTATATTAATTAGCAATGACATTTCAGAATCACCCCCACAGCCTAATTGATGCACTACAGTATATTCACTAATTACATATCAATAACTACTGTTTTGTTACTCTGTTTGAAATCTATGAACTAAAACCTATTTTTATCGAAGACCACCTCAGTCGAATATTTTTTTTATTTAAAGATGTTCTATCAGCTGAGGCACTAGCTTATGCAGTTTGTCAGCTGTTTAGCTTATTTTACGTTGAAATTAATATGTGTATTGTCATAAATGGGTTCATGGGTTCGCCACTGTGTGTGGCTGTGGTCTGATTAGTACAGTTAAACCCTGACTAATTTTGATAAGGTAATAATAAAATATTTTGTAATTGGTAAGCCTAACTGTTAGACTTTTTGTTGTATTTTTACAGTAACTTACAGGCAACACTGTAGCCAGAGAAATACTGTATCCATGTTACAGTAATGCAACTGCATGTGTCTTTAGCAGTATAGTGCCCTTACCGCTAAAAGACACATACAACTGCATTACTGTAACATGGTTACAGTATGTCTCTGGCTAGTGTTGCCTGTAAGTTACCATATCTTTTCCTCTCAGGCAAAATTGTTACAAATAAGCACGTCATTACAGCAGCACTAGGCTTCTGTTTTGTGTAAAAGAGTAGATTACCACAAATTACAAAATTTCCAGTAAATCGCCACAATTTGCATGAAAACAATCCCATGATTCAGTTAAAAGTACATTATCACATTTGAAAGCTACAGTAGCACTACTGTAGGCTACTTTAGACTATCTGAATGTATTGATTCAAAATGTTTTTTGTATTTAATATGTTTCAATTCAATCACGCACGTCATAGCCTCACTTGAATTCCTGTTAGTCGTTGGGATTTGTGAATGAATGAGTTAGGTGACTTGAGCGTCTCAAAAATGTTTTCATCATGAAAGATATGCGGTGTAGGCCTACAATCTTCTCTGAGTTTATCCACGAAAGAAAACAAAAACTGTGCCTCTGTTAGTCCACAAGCGGGCAAAAGGGTCACATAGAATAGGCTAGTCCTCCGATATCGAGCGTAATGTTATAGTGGTAAAACACTGTTTTTAAAAACAGACATCTGACTGACGGCATACCCAGGGCCAATTTTGCCGACTGTTATGTATCCGTTATGGGCAAATTTCACAGCTATGAAGTCTATCGTCTTTGTGTAAATCGAGTTTACACTATTGCGGTTCCCTAACGTTAATCAGTAGCTATTTGTTGCTCAGCCAGCCAGAGATGGTCATCACTGACAGGCTGGCAACCTAATGCAGCTGGCATAAGTTGATGAATAGTTAAATCCGCACTCTATTAAGTGCGGATTTTATCTAATTAGCAAATACCAAGTAGCCCAGGCCTACCTCCTAAATAGTTCAGCTCAAGTGAAACTGAAATGTCATAATAGTTCAACGGTGTGCCGTAGTTTAGTTAGTTGTATCACTGCTAATAATCTTAGCAATAGAAAATTGTAGACGTAGATCATACACAGCACACATAGGTAGTTCGACGTTAAATAATACACAGATTATGAACAATAACACTTAGGCTAAAAGAACACGTTGGTTTTGCTATCCTATGAGATATTGTACTACTCACACTCGTCGGAGCTAGCTGGCTGAATGAATTAATGAATGAATGAATGAATCGATGGATGGCTGAAAGAAGCCCACTGCCTACTGTCTCTCAAAGGACAACGATTCTACCGCGCTGCCAGAAATATGGGCATTCTAGAACATCTCCAGCCGGGGACAGGTCACCGAAAACGGGGACTGTCCCCGGAAACCGGGGACGTCTGGTCACCCTAACTCATGACAACGTAACCGGCTGATTCGACTGACTCGTACTCAACGTAGCCTAACCGGCCGGCTGATCCGACTAACCCGGATTGCTACTCAGCAGCTCCAATCTGAGTCCCATAGTCTGCGAGTCTGCAATGTTTCCGGCTCTGCGGGAAGTTAACCAGTTATCTCAGACTGCCTGCTCACTCAGTCGCTTGAGTTGATTTGTGGAGTTGTGGTTGCCTACAAAATTGTTACATTTTTGGCAGCTACGATGGCTAGGACTAGTAGGCTAGCTAATGTTGCAAGAGGTTTGTGTGTGGCGCTGTTTATCGTTTTAGATTGAATTGTAGTAGGACTCAACTGATCCGAGTTAATGATACTAGAGACTCGCGACTCATGGGTTAATTTAAAGACACGGGTGAAAAATCCAAGTGAGTCACGACTCAAACATCTTTATGTAGAAGAGGTCCAGGGCAATTCCGTGCAAAACTGTCACATCCATATTTAGTTGGCGTTACGGACGTGACAGTTTTGCGTTGTATTGCCCCCGTATCGTTATATAAAGCTCTGTTCTCGCTGTCTAGCTTTCTCCTCTTTGAGCAATCGATGATTTGAAAATAACTTACTTATCGTTAACTTAGATCCATCTGATTGTTTCTCGTCCCGTCTCCTCTCCTCGCTCGCCCATAGTAGGCTACTTTACTCACTGACTCGACTTTATCAGAATTCACAGATTTCACTGGGCTGAGTAGCAGCAAGCGAAATGATAGTTTCTGAAGCTCCTGAAGTAAATGTTGTTATCCTAACCAACGAAACATTTAGCTCAGCTTTGAAATCTTACATGAAAATCTAAATTAGGCTATTATGGTCCGGGTCCAGATAGGATCACGTTAAGGTCCGGACTCGGACCGCGGTCCGCCATTTGGTGACCCCTGCGTTACACCTTTGTCTGCTCGTCCCCTCTCCGGTGTCTTCGTGCTGATTTTTGTTTGCTGTTTCCTCAGACTCATTTTGCTCATCCACTCCACTATTCGTTACACCGCTGTGTGTCTGTCCGTCTGGTTTTTGAGCGTGTTTCTGTCCCCTTGTTTTAATTAAAAACCGGTCCATTTTGCGCTTCACACTAGCAGAACTAACGTCGCCTGCCTGCAAACGTGCGCTGCAGTCAAGTTTTGTAAACAATGCCACATGGCATGCGGGTTGTGTTGCCAGGTTTGACAATACTCCTCTTAGGAAGCACCATTCAGGCTTCCTAAGAGGAACTTCCTTTCACCTTCATTATTTGGGTGAAGGGAGAAGTATAATTCAGATGTTTGCGTTTTTGTAGTGCAGTATTGTATGTTTATGAAGCACATTTGAAAAAATGTATTGGCTGTGTTACCACATACAGTGGGTCCCATTTAGAAGTGGCCACTTAATCCACGCTTTCTGTGATTCACGCAGCTGCGTGAAATGTATTACAACTTATTACCACAAGGTGGCAGTTTAAGTACGCTATAGCATTGCCGGTAAACAGGGCAGCGGCTTGCATTCAAAGGCATTGCAAGCGGCAGTGAGATACTGTAAGCAGAACGAAACTAAAGATCACCTCGTCATACAGTAGACTAGGCTAAATCAGAGCCTACTTTTGTTTTTATCAAGCTTGGGCCAGAGATGATGGCCTTTGGTGAACAGTTTAGGCCTACTCAAAATGAGTAAAACCAAATTTGGTGAAATCTCAAAGCTACCATGCAAGCCACCAATTATAGCTTGACGAGCCGCATGTGGCTCGCGAGCCGCGCAATGAGTAACACTGCTGTATACTGTCGAATTATGCGAAAACCGTAGCTACGTTTGTTTATCGCAGATTTTCTCAAAATTGCACCGTGCGCAAAGCGACTGGTTTCACCTTGCAGGGTCACATATATTATATTCAGTGTTGGGCAAGTTACTGAAAATTAGTAATTAGTTACAGTTACTAGTTACTACTTTCAAAAGTAATTGAATTACCTTACCAATTACTGTATATCAAAAGTAATTAGTTACTAGAGAAAGTAACTTTTGAGTTACTTTTAAGTCTGCTTTTAAAATGTCAATATGAACAGTACTGAACAGTCACACACACAATAAACCTATTTATTGTAGTTTCAACGGGCCTTCAAATCAATAGGCTTGTGCATGAGTTCTCAAACTTTTTCTGACCCCAAAACATTCTACAATGCATGAAGGCCTCCCTGATCTTGTTTTGCGCCACCCTCACCATCTACATGGTTTGATAGATATGTACAGTATACTGCCTACTGCTTGCCTTCTAATACTACTACTACTACAAGTAGTAGTAGTAGCGTCTGTGCACCACCATTCATACTGCTACTACTACTACTTGTAGTAGTAGTAGTATGAATGGTGGTGCACAGACACTGAATTCTGCAATATAGTAATTATTATTATTTATAATTAAAAGTTATTATTATCATTTTTATTGCAATCCTTCTGTAGGCTACATGGAATGAGAATTTCAAAGCAGTTATTGTCTGCTCACACACACATACAACCTTAGGTTATCCTCATCCTGCTTTGAACACAGTTGTATTTATATAGCATTTTAAGCACCACCAGTTTGGGAAAAGCCTGCGCTGCACAAGTGCTGACCTACCGAAATAAGTTCTTATGTGCATCCGAGGGTTTGGGGTTGTCGCGCACTATGCAGAAGATTACTCTTCAGCTGATAAGGTGCTCCAGAGAGAAGTTGCATGTTCAGTCGCTGACAAGTGAATCCATAACACCATGGACGTCAATTCCGATGTAAAACATACTGTGCAAATAACTCCAAGTCGCTGTAGTACGTACGGTAGGCTATTTGGAGGTTTCTTTATCTGGTAAGTGAAATCTGCATTTTCCTCTCGAGTTAAACGTGTGCTTGCTTGTGGCAAGGCTATATATAGGCTACTGTATGTAGGCCTATTGGTGTTGTGGCGTGGTTATGTTGGAAGAATGAGAAATTGATATAACGAGCAAAGATAAACAACGATGCACTTTTACTGTAGTGGAGCTTACGAGATGGAAACGAAAGGGAAAAGGCTTTTAAGATGCCCATTTAAATTGTAGCCTAGTGCACTCTTGTGTGTTTTAGCATAAATCCGAAATAAGGAGGAATGTGAGGAGGCTCCTGATAACTGTAAAGAATGCATCTGCAATCTAAACATGAAACACAATCGCTGGAAACACAGCTAAGGTCGGGAGAGGTTAGATCAGAAGCAGCAAATGTGCATCTGTCATCTTGTCTGCAGTCGTTCATTCAAGATCAACAGAGTAATGCAAGTAACGAACTCTTTGAAATTTCAGTAATTGTAATTGCGTTACTTGATTTACAAAAATACTTAGTTACATGCTCGTTACCACTAAAAGTAGTGGAATTACAGTAACGCGTTACTTTGTAACGCATTACTCCCAACACTGATTATATTATATAAATAAAAGAAAAACGTCTTAGTATTAAAAATATTGCGTCTTAGTATAAAAAGCAAGGCTATACAAAAAAACTGGCCTTACGATTCACTCCATGCTCTACACCGAACATGCTCTCCAGGCCAAAAACCCTATTTAGGACTGTGGACAAACTCCTAAACCCCCGTCACTGCCTGTCCTTAGACCCCTGAGCAGTGCCAGGCCTTCTTACATGTCTTTGATGACAAAATCAGCCAAATTTAGCACTCCTTCCCCAATGCTATCTCTCTCTCTTCTTCTCCTCCGGGCCCTCAGCTCTCCCATTTCACCGCTACTGACTCCCTCACCATCACTGACATCATTACTAAGTCCACTGACATCATTACTAATCGTGTCAGCTTGACCCTGCCCTCACCCCTCTATTTAAAGCCTGCTCCACATCCCTGTCTGAACCCATTACATTGATTGTAAACACCTGCCTAAACTCTGGTGTTAGATAGATAGATAGATAGATAGATAGATAGATAGATAGATAGATAGATCCCCAAGGGGAAATTCTCAAGACTGATGCAGTTACACCCATTCTCAAAAAATCTGACTCGACCATACATCACTATTCTAGTGGTTTAAAAGCCTGCCCTTTCAATCTGGCTTCGGCTCATGTCACAGTACAGAGACTGTCATGAACCTGTTTGCTGACTCTGGTTCACTAAACATACTCATCCTCCTTGAGTGCTGCTTTTGATACCATAAATGTTCTAACCAGTTTGTAACACTTGGTCCACATCAGTCCTCCAAGTCCACTGTCACTCATGGTGTCCCCCAGGGTTCTTTACTTGGGCCCCACCTCTTTCTCATATACATCCTCCCTCTTGGCCAGATTATTCTTGCCACAGTCTCAACTTCCACTGCTATGCAGATGACATCCAACTCTATCTTACCACTCCCTATCCCTCTGACCCCCCACCACGCTCCCTCACTGACTGCCTCTCTGACTTAAAATTATGGATGCAAAACAATTTTCTCAAGCTCAACACAGACAAAACCGAAATTCTGCTGATTGTCCCTAAAAGCATCCTCACCAAATCTCCCAGTCTCACTCTCAACATTGATGGTTCACCTGTCCACTTTACCCCTGTTGTTAACCTTGGCATTCAGCTTGACTCCACGCTTATCTTTGATCCTCATATCAAATCACTCACTAAGACTGCCTTCTTTCACCTCCGTAACACCTGCCTCTGACCCTTCTCTGTTACAGCGAAGCTACACCAGGCGCATAACTGAAGCGTTCAGTTCGCGACGCGTAAAATCCATTTTACATGAATGGTCTATTTTTTCAAATACGGATCAAATACAAAGTACTACTACTCACCTCCACAACCTTGCTCCCCCCTACATCCGTGACCTCCTGACCCCTTAAGGGGCTATCACATTGTACACGGTATGCACTGCGCTCACCGCTAGGTTGCTCTTGGTTGAGGTAACGTCCCAAAGATATTTGTTGTGCTTGCCGCTGTGCTCAGCGACCTGATTGAACTTTGACCGCGGCATGCGCAAGAGCAGTGCAGCGGCATACCAGTTCTTGCGCGTGCAAACCATAAGAAATGCAAGACTATAATGCATTTCATAGCGCATGTCGCGTGTAATGTGAGAGTCCCTTTACACTCCTTCCCGCTCACTCAGATCCTCTGACCAAAACCTCTTGACTATCCCCCGCTCCAGACTCTCCACCCTGGGTGGCAGGTCCTTCAGTGTTTTGTTTGTTTGTTGTTGTGTTTCCTTGCCTTCCTACTATGTAAAGCGACCTTGGGTTTGAGAAAGGCACAATAAAAAATAAAGTTATTATTATAAAAATGTATATTTCTGTATTAATTTTGCACATATTTTACATATATGTATATGTCTCACCACTGCCAGGGCACAGACTCAGGACAGGGAGGTAAAGTACAAAACAAAACAGACTTCATTTCAAATGAAAAAACTGAGGAATATTGTAGCAAACTCCAGTCAGACAATAGTATAGCGTACTGATGAAAATATGTTTTATTGTGTAGGGTACACTGTTGATCCTATGACCACCGTAAGAGCTAAGGCATAAATCAAAGTAACATACAATTAGAACAAACACTAACGTAAACTTAACATAACATAGCCTAAACATAAATGATTCTCACTTCCACGCTAACGAGCTTTGACTAAAAACGGTAACATCGAAGTTTCTCAAAACACATCCGAATGACATGATTTGGATGTCAACTCAACGTATGTACTCCCAATCATCCGTAAATCGATCTAAAGTGCATTTTACTCCGGATAATTCCTTTAAATATGATGGAGGACAGTCACAGGGAACAAAGCTTTAGTTGACACTATGTAGTGATGGACATGTTAAATTTTTGCTGCCCTAAGAAAAAGATGCAAACTCAGTTTTGCACTAGAAGTCACCTTGCCATATTGACTAAATCAACGTTAATCATATCTGAAGGAGTTGATATCAGACAAAAGCAAACATGTACAGGACATACTGAAGTTTCCATTCTACTTATGGCCAGCAAGCAAAAACTGTGTGTGAAATGTTATCATACTGTAGCAAAAAATTGGCTGCTTTGAAGAGCCTAAAATATAAAACATGTAAACAAACAGCTTTGTTTACTCTTTTTTCGTTTCCTACATTACCCTTATCCCTGTTAATTCATAGTTTTCAGTTTTACCGTTAGTTCAAAAGTTTTGAAACACCTACTCTATTATGGCTTTTTTTTTACTATTCTCGGGTTGTTGCTGACATAAGCTCAGCCACAAGTGAAATGGATAAGACATAGGCCTACGACATACATAGTGCTACATGTAATAGCACTACATGTAAAGCTCTTACATTCGTGCGTGTAATTGCATTGAGTGGAGCCACCACACCTGTAACACCTGTAGGTTGCTCACACACCAGACTCCCAACACCTGTCCATTCCGTGAAAGAATTAGAAGGGTGAAGCTATCAGGTCTTTAAACCAGTATCCTACATGTGAGTGGAGCAAAACATTTAGAGTTAGCCGCTGGAGTCCAAAGGTGGTTTCACCTTACCGTAAACTACGTTCCAGTGCTCCACCTCAAGATCTGCTTTTCATTTGGGTGCTGTGTGTGTGTGTGTGTGTGTGTGTGAGCTTGCGCAATTGTTAGATGATACTGTTGGCCTGAATGGAAAAGGATGTGCTTGTGTTGTCAAGTGATACTGTGACTCATATTGTGTTTTGAGATGTGTATAGCATGCATGTCATTTTGGTGTGGTTGTAAAAAAACTGAAGTGGATCTTGCGCCAATTCTATATGGATGTGACAGACGTAATGGTGTGTGTAGGCCAGACACGAGCCCCAGACAGGAGTAAAGTTATTGTGGTTTACTGAAGATTTTGATGGACAATGACAAGTTGAACAGGTTGTACAAACGGAGATGATTGCAGATGTGGTTTGTATTTCACAGACGCACATGCAATAACAAAAGCATTCCTCAGGAATCCAGGATTTGCTAGTTTCTTCAACAAAGGATTGTCGCCGTAGCTGCACAAGAGGTGCCATTTAAATAGAAGGCCGAGAGCGCAGGCGGGGATTGCGGAGGCGGAGACACTCATCTGAGCAAGGGATTTTTTACAGTGGTTGTGTGAGATTGGCAAAATTGTGTTTGGGCCTGACAAGGTCTGCAGAGTGGAAAATCCCAGACAACAGACATGTGACAGTGGAATGATGTTTGTCTACTCTGTCAATACAGATGACAATGTCTCAACTTCACGTTTAGTTTTTCAATAAATTCATTATCTCACCACAAAGATATACATTACTGCATTCATCTAGTTAATAGGTTATGGGTACGCAGGCAAGTCTCGCTGCTCCTGCTTGATTTTTTTTTTTACAATTTTATAATGTAATGTTCTGTTTGTTTATTTTTTTTTTTGTACTCTGTAAGTTTGATTCAATCGCTTTGTGAATTTGGCGAAACATGCCACTTGGTCTGACACTTTGTTTTTGTTTGTTCTCACAGATGGATTTTTATTTTTCAATTATTTGTTAATTTGTTTGTTTCAGTCCTGTGCCTCTGTGTAAGCACTTTGGGTTGATCTCTGTGCTAAGAAAAGCACTATAATAATAAAAAAATACTTTGCCATTGATATCATTACTGCTATGATGCCGTCCCCAAAGGGCTACTGTATCTCTGCATCATCGACCAGTCAAACCAGACTGCAGCGTACAGTATCTGCAGATTGACATGCATCAGCTTTTTGCAACGTACAGTATCTAGATTAACATGCATCGAGTTGAGCTTCTCCCCACAGTGGAATGTAGAAGGGAATTCAAACACACCTGGCACTCAAGAGTAAATGAAATGTGCCAACACCACCAAAACTAGATTTACTGCAGAGTGGTACAAAATGTGACCGCTGCCCAGTCCTGCACAGTCTCTCTACACATGTCTCTGTTTTTGTGTATTTGTGTGCTTCTGTGTGTGTGTGTGTGTGTGTGTGGGGGGGGGGGGCACACTCACAACTGCAAAACTGATCACATTAGAACAGAAGCACACCCATTTAAATTCAGGTCCACAGTATCATCTCAAAAACACACACACGCTCACACACAGAGCAACCAATGGAATGCAATTCTTGAGGTGGAGCACCAGAATGGGCGCTCCACTTCAAGAATAGCATGTCATGTGTTTTTATGACTAGCCAAGCCAGTTTACTTAGTTTTTTTTTTCTTCCGGAGATTTTTAATTTTTCTTCATTTAGTTTTTCTTCAGTACATTTCTCTAAATGATTCTGGGGACACTGAAAGACCGGGCTGCACAAATTTGGTGGGCATGTAGCCCCACAAAGATGACACAGAACCATTGTTTTTCTGTGAATATCCCGAGAACCGTAGGGACTAGGATGACTAATTCTTTTTCACATGTTGGTCTCAAGGGGCGTGTCAACCTATCCCATATCCACTCATTGATGTTGAAGATATTTAGGCACATCAAGTTTGTCACATGCAGGAACTTCAAGATACATAGCCTTATGATCCTCTTCTTCAGTTCTGTATTGGACTTGACTAATAAATCTCAGGCACAGATAATGTATACATGTGCGTATGTGTGTGTGTGTGCGTGCGTGTGAGTGTGTGTGTGTGTGTGTGTCTGCATGTGTGAGTAGCTGATATCGCCCCCCATGAACAGAATTCCACAAAACTTGGCATGTATTCAGAGGTTGTCATAATGAGCCTACACTTCAAATCAGGGCCGGAGTGGGGCCACTTTTCAGCCCGGGAGTTTCAGGCCCAAGACCGGCCCACATTTTCCATAGTGGTGGAAATTAGATAAATGAAGCAACATTTCAGCTCTTACTTTTCTGTAGTTTTTATTAGTACGATGGTTCAACAAATGAGTAAAAGTTATAATTCACTTCAACTGAGAAGTTAACAAAAAATATTCCACTATTCCACAAGTTAACAAAAACAGAAAGAAAGAAAGAAAAGCCTTTGAAATGTATCCTATCCTACGCTTCCACAAAGAGGCATATTGAACTAATGTTTAGGCTACATGTTTTTGCATGGGTAGGCTATATTGTTGTTTGGTGATTTAGCTTACTCCTTTACTACACCCTCTTCTGAGCAAACAAGGCATATAGCATAATTGCTCTTTCTTACATTAAATAACTATAAATTATCCTCTCTACTTGTCCCTGTAGTCATGGCCTCCTCATCACTAATTTCGGGCTCATCATTTTCAGTGGTCGACTGGTTGATTTGCTGCTCAGAGGCTACAATTTTTATTGCATAGGCCTACAAAGATCAAGCTTCAATTTTACAAAAGGCTAATATTTTAAGTAATTTAATATGTTGCTTGCGAATAGCTTGACAACAAACGTCCAATATTAGCCCAATAATTGCATTGCCAATAGGCTAATCATTGCCTATAGCAGGGGTCTCAAATGAGCCGGGGGCCACTTTTGCCAATGTCATCTGATTGGAGGGCCATGTCAGTGTTAAAGAATAATAATACAAAAAAAGAACGGCTATTTCCTAAAATGCAATGTTTTTCTCAAATACTGTATTTTCAAACACAAAACTACAAACTGAAAGTGCAAGTCTTTTTATCTATTTTTGCCCAAGGCACAACTGATCCATACATGCTCAGACCAACCTTTGAACCATTAGCTGCTTTCAGACCTATGTGTAAGATGTTCTGCGGATGTCAAACGGTTGCCGTATATCTGAACAACATAACCGGTCATTTGGAAGTCCGAACTTAGCCGGCTGTTCTACTGCTGCCCTTCTAGTATTTCCGACGAACATTATATAAATGAGCTTGTGTCTGAATGATGCAAAGAGCATGTGGAGATTCTGTTCATGTACATGTTCAACCACTTCAACCTGTTCATCCACGTGGAGATTCTGTTCATGTGCGTTGGTGTCTTTCATACATATGACCGCATAATGTCAGCATGTTTGCATCATATCTGAATTACCCGAAGGGTCGAACCTCCGTTTGACAAAGCTCTGCTTATACTGCGGAGGACGTGTCTGAAAGCAGCTACTGACATGGAAAGCAGATGCATTATTATAACTGCCACTAGCATAGCTAGCGTAGCGGCCATATAGGAGTGGAACCGGGGAACATGAAACTTGGTGGGCATGTAGCCCCACTGTTATCTTATAGGAGTATAGGAGTCACCGTTTTTATTATTATTTTCTCCGTCATCGATTGGGCCTACTGGTTAGCGCTTCAGACTTGTAACCAGAGGGTTGCTGGTTCGAACCCCGCCCAGTAGGAACGGCTGAAGTGCCCTTGAGCAAGGCACCTAACCCCTCACGAGCCCGGGTGGTTTGTAAGGACGGCACCCTATACCTTCTGCCTGATAGCAGCACCTCATACACCTGGAATAGGGAATGTAACCGCAAATTGCTTGTCCTTTCCTCACCACTCTGGATTCACTGATCGTGGTCAGAGAATTTAACTAATGTCCAGCGATCTTGCTCTTCTTGTTCAATCTTGCGAGCTCACATTTCCTGATATTTTGAGGAGGCGCTGGCTGTTCTACATCAATATGACATCACATGTAAGCATTTTACACTTGGCCGCAGAATAGACCTGATGAAGGACAGAAATCAAAACCTAGACATTCTTCATACACTTTTTTTTTAAGTATATATTTTTTTGCCTTTTATGCCTTTAATTGACAGGATAGTAGAGAATGACAGGAAGTGAGTTGGAGAGAGAGTCGGGGTGGGATCCGGAAAGGACCACGGGGCGGGAACCGAACCCGGGTCGCCGGCGTACGGTGCAGGTGCCCCAGCCAGTTGCGCGGCTGGGGCCATTCTTCATACACTTTAACACAATTTATGTAACATATTTATATGCATACGTGGTCAATCTGAAATAAAAACAAATTTTCTTAATGTGGATAAGTGGTCTCTCATCTTGGGCTTGGCAGTAGACCTAGTAGTTCAGCAAAGCTCCCCAAAGGAAACCTTCTGTACTTAGTTTCCACGGCCAACGTCTTGGTTGCTGCATGCGGCACATCTCCAGCCCCGACCAGCATGGCAGGTACTGTGTATCTGTGATTTAAAAACCCACGCCCACAACCCAGTGTATATTGAGATAACATGAGGAAGACACTTCATTTCATGTTTTCAGTATATTTACTTTAACAGATACATTTTCTTATCATCCACGTGTGGTCTTGCTCATGTTATCTAAACTTTAAACCAACATGCTACATGTGAGTAGAAATAAACAGGGATGCACAGGAATTTTGAGGGGCAGTTGCTCTGGCCTGAAAAAAGGGCACAGGCTATTATATATGAAGGACTGAGAATAACAGGGTCTTTATTAAAATAAATATACACAAATAAGTAAAACACTGAAATACAGCACTCAATCACCTTAACTACTACTAATAATAACACAGAAAAACATGAAAATCATGAAAATCCCTACATCAATATACCTGGTCCACATTTTCCTCACATAGTCTGGAGGCTTGTGACTGCTCCTCATCTTAAATGTAATGTAATTATGAAACATTAGTAGGCTAAAATATGAGTCTGATTAATGAATCAATTCACCTACACAGTGTCATGTCATCTTTATCACAGTGCAAAGTCTCTGTCTCACCTGCTGGTTGGCTTTTTCGCACTCCAGTGATGTGCTGCCCTTTGCTGCCTCCCTGAATTGTCTCTCCCTCTCCTGAATCTGCCTCTTTTCAGTGGGCATCTTCGCTTCAAACAATACCCAAAATAGTGATAGGATTTAGGCATTTAACCATTTTGAATAAAATAATTAATGTGATGCATTACTTCCATCATTCATTCTTCTTGCTAAAACGAAAATGTGAGAAACTAACTATCAGCAGACATGTGGCTTAGTTTGCCTAATGCCTACCAAATAAATAGTAGGCCCTAACCTAGGCTATGTGATAACGGGCTGCTTGTCTACAAGCTATCTGTCTGATTATTTAGGCTAAACGTGGCAAACTCATCCTGTATTTATGAAGATTTTAATTAATTTCATAAAACTTGATGATGATGATCGTTCGTTTGTTATAAATCACAAACTCGCCTTTTCCGACAACGTTAAGTCGTCTCACCCGACAACCGCAACAATCTCCTTCTTGGGCCGCTCATGCAGGCTCAGCTCAGGTGCCGCGTGCAGCGCTGTAGCCACGTAAACAGAGTTTGCCCTTCCCCTACTGACTCACTTTCGGTGCCCGAATGTAAGTGAATGAGGCTTTGCAATTTTTTTTTTATCTAGGCCGAGTCGAGAAGGGCATATGGGCAGTTGCCCGGGCAACCTGAGCAACCCCCCTGTGCATGTCCCTGGAAATAAATGTTTAGAGTTGGCCTCTAGGGTCCAATGGTTTTGTTGTTTTAAAAGGGTGTGCTTATGTTCTAATGTGATCAGTTCTGCAGTTGTGTGTGTGTAGTAGTGATGATATATTTGGTAAATTGTAGGCTTGTTCATATTGTGTTTTGAGATTTGTAGAGTACAGGCCGACACACGCAGTCGTCGACGCGACACCAGTTTATAGCAGGCGACCGCGAACTGTCACCGTCACATTGCTTTAATCGGCCCCTTTGTATTTTTCAGGGCGATTTTGATATGTCATAGAAATAGAAAACAGCTGTCTGGTCAGTTTATTTCCTCTGAATCGACGCGTGATGGCATCACCAATAGTGTGTGAAAAAAAGATTAACAGAATTCCACCTTCGCGTTCGACTGTCGCATCGCCTGCTGTGTGTGACAGCCTTACATGTTATTTAAGTGTGGTTGGTTGCTTGAGATTGTCACATGGGTGAATGGTGGAAAATCCCAGACAACAGAAATGTGAGTGTGGAATGATGTTTGACTACTCTGTCAGAGAATTTAACTAATGTCCAGCGATCTTGCTCTTCTTGTTCAATCTTGCGAGCTCACATTTCCTGATATTTTGAGGAGGCGCTGGCTGTTCTACATCAATATGACATCACATGTAAGCATTCTACACTTGGCCGCAGAATAGACCTGATGAAGGACAGAAATCAAAACCTAGACATTCTTCATACACTTTTTTTTAAAGTATATATTTTTTTGCCTTTTATGCCTTTAACGTGACAGGATAGTAGAGAATGACAGGAAGTGAGTTGGAGAGAGAGTCGGGGTGGGATCCGGAAAGGACCACGGGGCGGGAACCGAACCCGGGTCGCCGGCGTACGGTGCAGGTGCCCCAGCCAGTTGCGCGGCTGGGGCCATTCTTCATACACTTTAACACAATTTATGTAACATATTTATTTGCATACGTGGTCAATCTGAAATAAAAACAAATTTTCTTAATGTGGATAAGTGGTCTCTCATCTTGGGCTTGGCAGTAGACCTAGTAGTTCAGCAAAGCTCCCAAAGGAAACCTTCTGTACTTAGTTTCCACGGCCAACGTCTTGGTTGCTGCATGCGGCACATCTCCAGCCCCGACCAGCATGGCAGGTACTGTGTATCTGTGATTTAAAAACCCACGCCCACAACCCAGTGTATATTGAGATAACATGAGGAAGACACTTCATTTCATGTTTTCAGTATATTTACTTTAACAGATACATTTTCTTATCATCCACGTGTGGTCTTGCTCATGTTATCTAAACTTCAAACCAACATGCTACATGTGAGTAGAAATAAACAGGGATGCACAGGAATTTTGAGGGCAGTTGCTCTGGCCTGAAAAAAAGGGCACAGGCTATTATATATGAAGGACTGAGAATAACAGGGTCTTTATTAAAATAAATATACACAAATAAGTAAAACACTGAAATACAGCACTCAATCACCTTAACTACTACTAATAATAACACAGAAAAACATGAAAATCATGAAAATCCCTACATCAATATACCTGGTCCACATTTTCCTCACATAGTCTGGAGGCTTGTGACTGCTCCTCATCTTAAATGTAATGTAATTATGAAACATTAGTAGGCTAAAATATGAGTCTGATTAATGAATCAATTCACCCACACAGTGTCATGTCATCTTTATCACAGTGCAAAGTCTCTGTCTCACCTGCTGGTTGGCTTTTTCGCACTCCAGTGATGTGCTGCCCTTTGCTGCCTCCCTGAATTGTCTCTCCCTCTCCTGAATCTGCCTCTTTTCAGTGGGCATCTTCGCTTCAAACAATACCCAAAATAGTGATAGGATTTAGGCATTTAACCATTTTGAATAAAATAATTAATGTGATGCATTACTTCCATCATTCATTCTTCTTGCTAAAACGAAAATGTGAGAAACTAACTATCAGCAGACATGTGGCTTAGTTTGCCTAATGCCTACCAAATAAATAGTAGGCCCTAACCTAGGCTATGTGATAACGGGCTGCTTGTCTACAAGCTATCTGTCTGATTATTTAGGCTAAACGTGGCAAACTCATCCTGTATTTATGAAGATTTTAATTAATTTCATAAAACTTGATGATGATGATCGTTCGTTTGTTATAAAATCACAAACTCGCCTTTTCCGACAACGTTAAGTCGTCTCACCCGACAACCGCAACAATCTCCTTCTTGGGCCGCTCATGCAGGCTCAGCTCAGGTGCCGCGTGCAGCGCTGTAGCCACGTAAACAGAGTTTGCCCTTCCCCTACTGACTCACTTTCGGTGCCCGAATGTAAGTGAATGAGGCTTTGCAATTTTTTTTTTATCTAGGCCGAGTCGAGAAGGGCATATGGGCAGTTGCCCGGGCAACCTGAGCAACCCCCCTGTGCATGTCCCTGGAAATAAATGTTTAGAGTTGGCCTCTAGGGTCCAATGGTTTTGTTGTTTTAAAAGGGTGTGCTTATGTTCTAATGTGATCAGTTCTGCAGTTGTGTGTGTGTAGTAGTGATGATATATTTGGTAAATTGTAGGCTTGTTCATATTGTGTTTTGAGATTTGTAGAGTACAGGCCGACACACGCAGTCGTCGACGCGACACCAATTTATAGCAGGCGACCGCGAACTGTCACCGTCACATTGCTTTAATCGGCCCCTTTGTATTTTTCAGGGCGATTTTGATATGTCATAGAAATAGAAAACAGCTGTCTGGTCAGTTTATTTCCTCTGAATCGACGCGTGATGGCATCACCAATAGTGTGTGAAAAAAAGATTAACAGAATTCCACCTTCGCGTTCGACTGTCGCATCGCTGTGTGTGACAGCCTTACATGTTATTTAAGTGTGGTTGGTTGCTTGAGATTGTCACATGGGTGAATGGTGGAAAATCCCAGACAACAGAAATGTGAGTGTGGAATGATGTTTGACTACTCTGTCTACACAGATTACACCGTTTACAAGAACTTCACACTCGATAGGTTTTCAATAAATTCCATATCTAACCGCACAGATCAACATTCCTACATTTTCATAAACATCTATTATCACTACCATGCACCTTTATCATGCCTGCACCTGCCTATGCAATACCCAAAGGGCTACTACACCTGCATCATCGCTTCCCCACAGACCAAACATAAAGTGTCTTGCTATGCATCCTTTTTTGACTGGTCCGACTGCAGAGTCGTGGAGTGAGAAATTAGGCCCATGGGTGCTTCGTCTGATAATTTGCTGCGCTCATTCAGTTGATCAAGATACCAGAAAATAGGATTTCTCAACCAATCAGGAAATAGTTTTGGACCGACAAAAAGAAAATTAACGTTTCTGCTATCGATGTCATTAAACATGGAGCCATACAATAAAAGTGGTGGTATGAGCGTTCATTCAATGTAGGCGTCTGCGCGAGAGAAACTGAAACTAATCGATAACGTTGGTATCAAAGCTCCGCTTCAACCTGTTGAATGCTATTTAATTGTTTAACGACACTTAATAGAACAACGTTGATTTTTGGAACTTCCATAGAAAAAGAGAAGAGACTGTAGCCTATAATACACTGTATAGCACTGAGTATTGTATAGTCAAATTTGAATATAACGTGGCCAAAAGCTATTGTAGCCTTCTTTCTATCTGTTAAAGATCAACAGATCAGTGATTTACGCCTATCTGCTCACCAAAAAAGCTGGTATTGTGTTTCCTGAATCCTTACATTCAGGCATTCAAATTAAACTTCATTAAAAAACCTCAGGTCAAAGAAGTTTGAGAAAGGCTGGTCTACATAACCTGTATCAGATTGAGGTTTGCAGTGATGCGCCTGAAGGCACGGGTTGAGGACCCAGTCAGTTACGTCACAATATGCACATTTGTTTAAATTCATACATACGTAATCACCATGAACAAAATTGTACTTTTTTTTTACTTTGAATCTTAAAAAAAAATATATTGACCTACCTACCGACCCATTTTTTTTAAACATGTTTTGGCTGTTACTGCAAACAAGAATATTTTTAAGGATGGCCTCATGACTGTGAAAATGGCTGACATTGAACCACAGTGCTTTAAATGAGAGCCCCCAGTATCAATTGAAAAAATATAATGTCCGCAACACTGCTTTTGACTCCCAATTATTTAATGCAACGTTTCGACCCTGCTGGGTCTTCTTCAGCAGGGTCGAAACGTTGCATTAAATAATTGGGAGTCAAAAGCAGTATTGCGGACATTATATTTTTTCAATTGAGTATAGTTTTCTTTTGTCCTGCACCTGCCAGAAGGTGGGATGTGCGCACAATAACTGTTTGCTGAACGTCTAGCCCCCAGGATCAGTCATCAAGGCATCAAAATCTGCCACAAACACTTACAACACACAATATCACTCATAAACACAACACACACACACACACACACACACGGACAGAACCACCACTGTTCAAGAGACCATTTTGGGGCTAAATGTGCTTTTTCTCATTTGGTTGTTTTCTGTTTGTTTAGAGCAGAATGAGCCACTGCTGCTCAAAGGGCCCATTTGGGTGAAATAATTATTATAATTAATGTTATTATTATTTACTATAGGGTTCTAGAATAAATAAAACAGTGTGTTTGAAATAATGGAATTTGTGCTCTCTCATGAAGCTGGGTCGATGAGACATGGGGATGGTGGGTCTGTTGATCGGGGAGGGGGTGGCCACGAGAGTAGTTCAAGCAGGCGTAGGACTTTCATGTGCTTCGATCAGGGGTGAGGGGGGCGTGGCACTGTGCCAATACCACGCCCCCTCCCCCCTGAGAAACAAAGTCTCACTCCTTGCAAACATCAAAACTTGAGAGCCCTGGTGAAACTGTGTATAGCCTAACTGTTTTGTCGTTGACTGACACCATGGTGAAGTTAGTTTCACTTTGCCAATGAGTTCAAATAATAGACGAGTGCAAATGCGTGTAGGCTATACTCTGCTAGGTTTTAGTAAAGCATTGTTTAGTGGAATAACTGTTCCATATGGTCTCGCGTGCAAGCAGATTCCTTCAAATGCGCCTGACTATCAAAATACTGATGTGCTGTTTAAAGTTGCGCTGCTTGCTGTTAAAGGGAATGACAGATGTCATTCTCATTGCTTTAAATGATGTTACGCCCAAAACAAACCCATGACTGATTAAGAAACCTAGGAACGCCTTGTTGCACCATCCGCCCGACGTTTGATAACGAAAACACTCCCAATGTGGATTGGACATCCCACTAAATTTGAATAAGGTTTATGGAAAAACGGAAGTAAGTAAGAATTGTAGGCATTTTGCCGAATCCGGCACACACTACCACTGTAGTAATTATAAAATGAGCATATCCAGAACAGCAGAAGACACACAAGACAACTCAAGACAGGACACGTCTATGAGCAGATCCAGCCCTAAACTAGCAGAGATCTACTCATAGGACAAACAACACAAACACACAGACATTCATGGCTCACACCCATGAATGCTGGTGGGCAGCAAGGCCCTGCTCTGACACCATCCTGAGCTTTATAATGGGTGACCAATCGGACCCAATGGCAATCAGAGGTGGGCGGGACGTGAAAGGCAGAAGCACACAGACAGACGGCCAGAACACACTAGGGCCGTAACACCTTGGCTCACCAAAATAAGACTTTCCTAGATTTGCAAGCTTGAGTACATTACAGTACACATCTGCAGACAAGCATGGGGACATGTGGCTTAAATATGATGGAGGAAAGTCACAGGGAACTAAGTTTTAGTTGCCACTATGCAGTGATGATTTCCCTGCCCTGGGAAAAAGATGCAAACTCAGTTTTGCACTAGAGGTCACCTTGCTATATCGACTCAATCGATGTTGTGCATGTGTCTGTGTGTCTGCACTTTTGTGTCTGTGTGTCTGTGTTTGCTTGTGTGTTTGTGAGATGATACAGTGGGCCTGTGCTTGTGTTGTGATACGATTTGCAGTTGTGTGTGGTAGTGATGATACGGTTGGCAACTTGTAGGCTGCTTGGTCATATTTATGGTTATCGAGTGGTCATGTGAGATTGGCTAAACTGTGTTCAGAGTGTGTTCTGACCTCATATTAAGTTGATCTGCAGTGTGGAAAATGCCATTCCAGACAACAGAAATGTGACAGTGGAATGATATTTGACTACTCTGTAGATTAGACCATTTCAAAGAACTTTACACTTGGTAGGTTTTCAATAAATTCCATATCTCACGACACAATTCTACAGTCCTACATTCATCTATGCACTACCATGCACATCTACCATGCATCTCCCCTGCAATAAAACCTGTTCCCACCACATATCTATGCACCTGCTACATGCAACCTCTATGATGGCATACCCTATGAGCTACTGAGCCTTTGTGTAAGCGGGTGTGTTGCGATAATTGTTGCTGTGGATGAGGGCGTGGTCCAGTCCCGTGATCTGGGGTGTTGGGGTGTATGCAGCAGCACACCTGTGCTGCATTTGTTAATGAGGGATGGGATAAATAGCTAAGGTCTTTGTTGAACAGGAAGAAGGGACAGCGTACTGCTGAGTTTAGAACCAACGGCTGCCGTGCTGGGACGTGGGCAATCATTTTAGCGTCGGTGTGGTTGACGAATCATTCGGGGTAAGTGCCATTAGGCCTAAATTAGGGAGTTTGTGCCCTGTTAGTGCGATCGCTATTCTGTTTTATGTCCTTCGTTGTACCCCACGTCCGGCAGCAGTGGTGACAGAGTCAGCAGTCATTTGGTGATGTAATGTATTAATCCTGTGTTCTTTGTGTACTTTTTCCGGGGAAGTGTACACTCTTAGAAAATTCCCTGTAAAATTACAGTACAGTACAGGCAGCACGGTTGCCAGAACTTTAGAATTAAGGTGCGATACAGTACTGTAATACAGTTTACAGTAATCATGTGATTGCTGTTTTACTACAAGGTTGTACTGTACTGTACTATACAGTACAGTACTGTTTTTTGTTACTGTTACTGTTTTTTTTTTTTTTTATTTAATTTAGTATACCTCAATTGCATTTATTTATTAATCAATGTATTTATCTATCAACCAACACTTACATATTATGATAACAATATTCAGTTTAAGTATTTAAACAAGTGAAATGTTAAGTCACACAAAACAATCTTACATTAAACACTTTATGTAAGATTATCATTCTTGAAGATATTTCATTCATTTTACACAAGCTGAAACACTGAAACACATTAAAAACACTGAAACACATTACAATATCATTAACTTTTGCTACACAGAGAGAGACTGACCAAGGCTCTCTGCAAAGGCAACGATTTCAACATTAAGGTGTTGCTTCAATTATTTTAGTTTAAAGAAGAGCTAGTATTTAATCAAGTATTTAAACAACTAATTACATTAGTTTGAGACACAGGTCTTCCTCTACCTATAGCCACACACACACACACACACACACATATACACACTCACACACACATATTGCATTAAAATCATTAACGAGAGTAACTCTTCTTACTCATGCAAAGGCAACATTTTGAACAGTTGTTGCTTCAATAATTTTACATTTTAAAAAGTACAGAGCAGACTGTCAAGTTTCAAACAGAACTAGTATTACTTCAAGTATTTAAACAAACAAAAGTTTGAAACAGGTTCTCCTCCACGTATACACACACACACACACACACACACACACACAAAACCTGTTAGATGTAACTGCTTAGTTAGAGGTCTGCCATTTTAAGTCCAGCAAGGAGCAAATGAAGAAGTTATTAACGTGGGAGTTGATGGGTGGTGCTTTTTTCTGGACAATTCGTCCGGTCTTCTTGCTCACTCCCTGTCGGGCTGTGCATTTCTTTCCATCTTCCGGATTAATTCTCACCAGAAATCTATAATGTGAGATTACATTTTAACTTCCAGTCTATAATTTTATAATTGATAAAAATAAAACATATAGAATATAACTTACCTCTGAACAAGCTCCAAAGTGCATGCAGCTGACTCTTGGTATTCCATGTTTAAGACGTAATACGATGCAAAAGAGTGGCGGAAAAGCAGCAGGAAAACGGTCTGATCCAGTGAATGTAATAGCAACTCTTCCTTCAATGGACACCATCCATCTTTTTGCTGTCATGAGCGAGGGTCCTAAAACAAAACAATGTACTTTATTTTGAACACAAACTTCAAAAATACTGAAAACTGAAACAATGCAATAACAGACCGAGTTCAGATGTACACCCTATAGAGAATATATGAAAATCATTGATGACAAAGCAGTGGTTTAAGGTATTATCTGGAGTCAACCAACACATAACCCTGTTGTTTCACATTACTAAGTGCTGTCAGAAGGTATTGGTACAACATAGACCAAATGGTGAAACATCAGCCAGCACTAACTGATAAGGGCAAAGAAGTTTCATTTTCATCTGTTAGCATTAGCAAATTTGGTCACTGTTGTCCCAAATGCTGTGGTTCTTTTACCTACCAGCAGCACTCACCAGACTCAAAGAACAGAGGTACAGAGATAGTTTCAGAACCCAACTATAGCTGCCAAACTGTGGAAGAGGTTAGATTCTGCTAACCAGGGATCCTAAAAAAAAGCAGTGGAATACCCATACCCATATTCTATCAAATTCAGATTAATGAAGATTAATAATATTTATGCAATGTAACAAGTGGGAGTGAGGTTGTTTGTGGATATCCTCTCGGGTGTAGTTCAGACAAAGGTAACCACACACATAAGGAGATCCAAGAACAACCTCACAACCACAAGTGTTATATGGCTTTTATAAAACCATTCCATTGCTAAATAACAAAGTTTACATACAAATGAAGAGGAAAAACATACTTACCAACCATAATGAGTCTGGGTGTGTCAGGCAATCTCTCGTGCCCCTCTACGTCTGCCACGGTTTCAGTGACCTGTATAAAACAAAACAAAACAAAAAAACATGTGCATTACAGTTTGTTAATTTGTCATGCTATTACTTACAAAAAACGAAATGTTAGATGCCTGCATAAAGAAGGCTAGATGATCTTAGTTTAAATAAATAGGCCTACCTTGCTGTTAATTAAAACTAGGGTTAGCTGTGCTTAGACGAGAGCCAAAGGGCTATATGACAGACTTCACAATATACAGACGTATGTCGCCAGGATAGTACAATGGAAAAATAAATTATAGAAGACAACTATTAAAAAGGGGCAAATACATTTACTATTAGTTTTGAAGTGCTAAAATATCTGACGAGAATCGTCAATGTCTGCTCTAAGTGGGGACGAGAGTCGTCGACATCGTATTCAATTTACTTAGGCTAGTCCTTGAAGTTAGCTGGTAATAACAGACAATACTTTTCAACGACAAGTCGATATTTTTAACTTTTAAACTTACACAAGTTAAAAGAAAGGCATAAAGAGGACTAGATGATTAATTTAAACAAATAGGCTATGCCTACCTTGTTTTTAAAGCTAGCTATGCTTAAGCCAGACACAATACTTTGCTATCGACACCAGCTTTGATACCAGCAAACAAACTATGCTCGTCTTTTTACTAAACAAAAATCTACACAATGCCGAGGTAAAACTACTTAATGAATGCGAAAACCAAACTCACCAAATTTCAATGACTTGCGCTCATTCCACTATGGGTCATGTCTTCAGAAGAGGAGTAAAGTCGTCGGGTTGGCATAACTTCGTTCTCGATATTACAGCAAGGTGGCAACAAAGTTACAGTATGCGGGGAAATGTACTGTAATATATTCCCGCGTCAATAATATTACCCAGAATGCAACATTAACTACAACACTGTGCTGTAAAGACATGATATTGTATCATACTGTAGAATTAAGCTGTACTGCACTGCAAAACCTACAGCCACATTTAACAGTGTAGGCCTACTCCCCAGCAGGTATATGTGTGAGAGAGGGTGGAGCGAAAACAAATGCTCCTTCTGGTGCTGAATAATTTAATTTGAGCCTCGGCGGTGGCCGGGAATAAGGGGGTGATATACGTAGCCTTTGCTGTGTGAAGTATTTATTGTTGCAGTGTTTGCACAGTGGTTTCTGTACCATCGTTTTTATGATTGAATTTGTGATGAACTGTGTTATGAGATGAAGTGTCATTTCCATTGAGCACGTGTGCACTTTCTCTGTGTAATTATCTGCTAACTTGTATAACCTGTTATTCCGGTGGTCTGGCATAGTTGTTACACTCTAAAAAATGCTGGGTTATTTTCTCAACCCAAACGCTGAGTTGAAACTGTTGGGTCATTGTGTGGGGTTGTTTTTACTCATGTTGGGTTATTTTCTGTAACCCAGCTTGTTGGGTTGATAGTTTAGGACAGCCCCCCTTCTCTCCCCCACCTGACGTGAGCACACTACCCAGCACCAGGGTAACTTTAACACAGCTGCATAGTTATTTGAGAGTTCGGGGGAAATCGTTATTCTTTCAACCGTCCATGCAGTCCAGCAGCTGTCAACATGCAGTGGAAATCAGGCGATTTTGGAAGGTATGTATCTGCTTTTAACTTTTTTATTATTATTATTCAGACGGATTTTAAAAGTACACAAAGAGATACCCTTCGTGATATGAATGGATATTCTGCCTGCCAATTTCGTTCAGCCTAAGCAGGTTAAGAATTGTGTCATTCAAGCCAGCTAACGTTAGCTAACATTAACTTACAATTACTGCTCATGTTAATGTTAAATCTACACAAAGACAGACTCTTAAAAACATAGTTCTGTGTTTACTGGGTATGAACTGCTGAACAGAAACAAAACAAACTTTTACAACGAACTAAAATTAGCATACCAACAGCTGGTTAGGTTAACGTTAGCAGACGGTTGGTAGCTATGCTAACGTTAATTAAATGCTTCATGGTAGTGCAGCATGTGTGTCAGCTAATGTATACAGTCGAAGTAGTCTCTTCACACCGGTAATTATCATGTCAAACAACATATTCATTCATTCATTCAGGGTAGCTTCATATTATAGCCATGTAACTTACTGGGTGGTTTTTGGTGGTAACATTAATGTTACAGACAACTTGAATTTAGCTAACTGAATGTGTTAACATGAGCTAGCTAACGGTAGAACTATCACTGCCACTAACGTTAACATATGTATGTTTGTCAGTCTGCTGTTAAACAACTCCATGAGGTGGTCATGGTTTCCGAGTGTATTGCGCTAATATTTTGTCTCTGGATTTTTAATGTTTGTCAACATCAATCAATGATCATGGTTCATGAAAGTCTTGATATAAAGTTTTGTCAATAGCAGTGATTAATTTACTCTTTTTCTTTCTTTAATTGACAGGGCTGACCCCCAAATGGACCGTGGAATCTAGCTGTCTTCATGGAAGTAACTTATCATGCTGATGAAATAAAGTAAACTGTAAAATAAATCATTATGTCGAACTGTTTTATTTCATTGCATGGCTATCTGTTGCCCATTTTCTCTCAATGCAACCCAAATACTGGGTTTAGAAAACCCAACAACTGGTTATTTTAACTAGCAGTTCTGTTGATATAACCCAGTGGTTTGGGTTGAATCTATACCCAATAAACGGTGTGAATTTTACTCAACATTTATATACTTATAACCCAGCACATTGGTTACCTTTACCCAGTCTATTGTGCCAATTTAACTAACGTTGTGTTGATATAACCCAGCGTTTTGGGTTAGAATCATACCCAATCTGCTGGGTTTAATAATGTACCCAGACCATTGGGTTAGGATAACTCAATGTGGTGTTGGTCCAATAGTTAACCAGCGGCTGGGTTATATTTGGGTTATTTTTAACCCAACATTTTTTAGAGTGTAGGCTACTTAAATTCATGTAGCCTAATTATTTATGACTCAGCACATAGCACTTTACAACAGCCAGAGTTCTGGAGTTATTGCTCTCCCCCTAAATGTTTTAACTTTCTATGTGAAATTAATTGTGCAATAAACCTCTTTTCTATATAGCTAGTAGACTGGTGTTTTCCTTTGCTCAGTGCCTGTGTTCAAATAAACCTGCAGGGGGCAGTATTCCGCTGTAGCCCCCCTTTACATTTGCATCATCGCTGCATGTGGATTTTATCTGTTGACCCCATTGGACTGCAACAGACCTGATCTGCAGATTGACATGCATCTGCTTTTTGTCTGCTGATTCCATTGAACTGCAATGGACTGTATCTGCAGACTGACATGTATCTGCTTTTTGTCTGCTGATTCCATTGAACTGCAATGGACTGTATCTGCAGACTGACATGTATCTGCTTTTTGGCTGCTGATACCATTGGAGTGCCACATATCTGCATCATCATCACTGCTACAATATGGTGATATGGGTGCTTTTTTGTTTGATCATTGTGAGAATAAATAGCCTAAAAGCGGATCAAATTAAGCAGTATCTTTAAGTTGCCCCTTAAAACTCGGACTGCAATTAGTCAAAAGAGTATGGGGGAGGACAGATTTATTGAGTGAAGAGAAGAGTACAATAGTCAATACGGGATGAAATCAAGGCATGGATGAGCATCTCCAGTTCTGACTGAGAGACCATAGCCCTAAATTTACTGATATTTCATAGGTGGAAAAACATGATTTAGTCAGTGATTTGATGTGAGTGTCAAAATACAAGGATTTGTCAAATGTCAAAAGTCAAAGTGAACTTTATTGTCAATCAACCATGCAACAAGCTGTTGCACAGTGGGCACAAATTGTGTTTCTCCACACTCCATGTGCTGGTTTACGTACCAACATTTAAAAAAAGGGCAGTGCACAGACAGGTACACACACAATCACAACGAAGACAGACAGTTGGTATTACACACAGACATATAGTAAAGACAGACAGGACAAGGTATTGCACAAGTTAGAAGTTAAACATTTGCACAGTGAGTCAGAGATATAAATTATGAGGTAGATTAATGAAGGTAAAGTGCAGTGCTGATATGAGGTAAAGTGCAAGTGTTCATGATATTTTCTTGTTTTGTTCACATTCAGTAGAAGGTTATTGTTGTCGCACCAGTTGATGAGTTTATGTACCTCCTCTCTGTAGGCTGACCCCTAGGTTTCATAGACTTGGGAGCCAGCAAATGTCAAGGGCCCAATGCTGTTTAATCACAATAATAGCACTGTCTGGAGCTTGATTAAAACGTCTGTCTTATCTGAGTTTAACTGCAGAAATCTTTCAGCCACCCAGTCCTTTGTGGCATCTATGCAGTCAAGGAGCCTTGTAAGTAGATGCCTCATTTTGTTTAAAGGTAAAGTGAAGCTGAATGCCATCTGCATAAAAGTGGTAATGTTAAAGCTGTGTATAATCTCAGCATATTGTGAAAATAGTATGGGACTCAGCACTGAACCCTGCAGAACACCACAGAGTGGAAATCCCCAAAAGAGACAGTAAAGTGCCTATCAGTGAGAGACTGAACCAGTAGTTTGAATGTCTCTTCCTAAAATCCAACTGAAACTTGTTATACAGCTCCAGTTTTTCTGATACAGTAAGAGTTTGGCAACAACTTATGCAAGAATTTTAGATAACAATGGCAGTTGAAATGGGCCAGTAGTTCTTTAGCACTGTTGGGTCCAAATTAGGCTTTATAATAGGTTGAATGATGCACACTCAAAGTATCAGAATACTATGAGCATCTTTCAAATGTCAAATGGCTTAAATATGATGGAGGACAGTCACAGGGAAATAAGTTTTAGTTGCCACTATGCAGTGATGCAAAAGTTAAGTTTTGGTTGTCTTGAGAAAAAGATGCAAAATCAGTTTTGCACTCAGTCACCTTGTTATATTGATTCTAGTTCATCATACCTGAAGGAGTTGCTATCATAGACAAAAACAAAAGTGTTCATACTCAAATTTCCATTCTCCTCATGGCTGACAAACTGTGAGGGGTGAAGCTGTGCAGGCTTTCCAACTAGCATGCTACATGTGAGTAGAGGAACAGTGGATATGACACAGAACATTCTTAAAAAGAAATATCATATCACGAGAAAAATAACAAATATACGATGTTAATGCATTTCATCCTTGCAGGATTCATAAAGCCAGGTTACCCTTTTCTAGACCTCCAAACCATGAGAAAGTATGCAGGTGTGTTAAACTAATTGATGCCCCATATGAAACAATAGCAGGATCATTAATGGAATCATTAAGGGATTGACGTATAATAGAGGGATTTGGGGAAGTTTACAAAAAAATGTTATACATACATAATTACGCCTTTGTTACATCTAAAGAGTAGAAAATCTCAGACAACAGAAATGTGAGAGTGGAATGATGTTTGACTTCTCTATACAGAGAACATCATCCGTTTCAGGAGATGCTTTATAGAGATCTTGATTAAATCTGTGAAATTGTTTCTCAGTTCTCTGTACCTGCTGCCAATAGCAGATGGTTGACGTGACTGGTTCCCTTTCAAAGGACTCTAGTAGACCAGACAGAAGGGTTTCAGTGATGCTTGACATCCTATAAGTCTTCTTTTGCATGAAAAGCTGTGGCCTGTGCTTGCTTCAGTGAGGCCAGCGTCCCCTCATGTCACTCCTCATGAACAGATTTCTGTTCATACAGTACATGTTTTATTCTACATGTAACGTTAAAAGCAGGATTGGCCAATATAGTTATTCTACATTCTCTTCACTGCTTCCAGAACACACCTACTGTAGCTCACTCAGTATCTATCAATCTTTGACACCAGTCAAGTCATCAAGGAAGAGAAGTGAATTTTTGAGAGAGGATTACGGGAAGCCATTAAATATCAGTAGAACTGGTTTGGAGATTTTGGAGGCAACAACTGCCAGTAAACAGCACCAAGCCATATATAAATGAGATGGACAGGTATAGATCCAGGGGAAACTCAGGAGTGAAGAACAAGAGCATTGCAATCACATTATTCTGCACAACCTCAACCACTGGTAGGATGTACTGTACCATGTATTTGACTATATGATTTTTGTTATAGTTGATGTTTTTTAATCATATATGTAATGTTTGCAGAGGTAAATTGTCACCATTTCAATGCATTTTTTGATTCAATGCTAACATTATAGAGAGAAAATACCTTTGCAGTACTTAAAACCAATGGTTTTAACAGGCAGCAGTAGTCATTATTTTAATTTGAGTTTGAGAAATAAAAACCATAGATTTCATATTGATGTGTATTTTATCATGCTGATATTACTGCTGAGACAGTTTCACATGATGGCATTTGTGCCTCCAAGAAAATAGTGGCTACTTCTTAATGCCTAAGGTATTGAATGGCTACTTTAAGCATCATTTTGTCTTTGTGGATGTGACATTGCTGTGTAGATATCAGCAGCTGAGAGGAGTGGACCCTCCTTCTTGTGAGAGAGACCAGGTGTAGCAGTCACCATGGGCTTTGCCATCTGTGTGTGTGTGCTATCCGCACTGATGCTGATGATGGGTAAGGCCTTCTGAACCTGGCTCAGACAGATTCCTCCATACACACACCAGATGTAACATTAAATTTCACAGCTTTGTGCCATTCTACTGGTGCTAACATTACATGCTCTTTTTCATAAACAGGTGAACTGTCAGCAGCACAAGGTAGGCAACAAATTCAGAATTCAGCTTTGGACAGGATATCTTGACTCTGATATCTGAATCCAGCTTTGCATTTTTCTCTAAATATATGTGCATACATGTATAGCTACTTATCTGATACAATCATCTTAAGACTAAAATCATTAGTACAATGTGTAAGTGAACACGTGAGCGGTCTTGTGATGAGTCTACACAAATAGTGTTATTCTGAAAACTAGAAAGTATGAAGTAAGATGAAAGTATAAGATGCAATACTAGTGCAATAATAGTATAAGATGCAGTAATAGTTTTATGCAATAAAAAAAAAATCAAATCATGTAATGACCACAGCTGTGTGTCAGAAAATATTACATTTCAGGTGGTTACCGACGTCAAGCTAATCTGTGGCATGTTTGAAACCCAATAGCCCAATGAAACAGAATCAGTTTGAGCTCTAATCCAAAAGAAGAATGAAGAAAAGGAATGCATTTCTATGTGTAGCCCGTCCCAATGTATTAATATCATGGCTGAAAATGTTTTTTAAATCAATGTATAAACCTTAGCAAACAGACGGGGAATTATGGTACTTCTAAGAATTTGATTCTTATTCTAAGAGATAATAGTCTAAATGGGGGAGATAAGCCTCACTTGTTTAGAGAGAGAAAACAAACTATTGCTCCTGTGCTCTGCTTTCCCCCACTGATAGTGTGCAAACTCTACTAGCATTACAGGGGTAAATAAAATTGATCCCTTCCTGCTAATCCACTCACATATAATAAGCATGAAAGATTCTTTCAAGATTAGCATGTATAGTGAGGTTATCACAGTCCAAATAGTAACTTGCACAGATGGGTTAACTCTTTGTTGTGTGTTTTCTTTTTGTGTTTGCCTCCTTTGTTCTCTGAGAACAAACACAAAGAGGAGGAATGCCAACCTGTTGGCACAAATCCAGACTTTACTCTCATCTCCTTCCACCAAGCATGACTAGATTTGGGACAGAAGCATGACTGATAACATGCCTGAAGCAATGCAGACTAAACATGAAGCATGATCCTTTTAAGATTTAATTTTGCAAGAACAATTTTTTGCCTCAGTATTTTCCCTCTCCTCCTCCTCTACGTAAAGGCATCCAACATAACTTCAGTATTTTTGGCTCCCCCTAGAGTCGCAAAATATTTGTATTTTACCTCCATTCATTGTAAATACTTTTCACGGCTTGAGTCCTTCCCCCTGTACATGCTGCAAGTGCTCTTTGGAGTGCCATCTCCAAAGAGCTATTTCTACTAACCAGGTAATGTTTCAAGATTCTCGCGTGATGTATTAGGCTCAATGAGACCTGAAGTTGCAAGGCTGGTTTTCCATCTGAGACCCACTAACCAGCTATGCTCTATGGCTATGTTAGGTGGACAATTCCCCAATTGCAGGTTTGTTTGCCATCAAATTGGCTGTGAAGCTGTTATATTAAAGTAAAAAAAAACAGTCATAGTGCTGCTTTAATGGAACAACTTGCATCTTTGGACAATAACTTCTGAAGTTAAACAAAGATTGAACAAATTGAAAAAAAAACCTGCATCAACAATTAAAAAAAAAACCCTGAGTAATGGACCTCAGTACGTACATGTGGGGTAGAAGAAAATAATTAAAGGAAATAGTATGTTTCTCTATCATTTAGGTCAAAACGTTTACAACATACTGTATCTACACAAATATACACCAACAATTTCTCCCTTTGTCAATCATTTCTTCCTTTTAAACTAACTAAACGGACACAAATCTCAACCTTATTTTAATATAGACATGTAAGTTGTAAGATAAACCTGGGTAATATTTTGACAAGAATGCATTAGGCTTAGCCTGGGAATACCCATATGAACTTTCGGCAAATTTGGGATTTGCTCTGCATGTCATATCTGGCCAAGAGGCCATTGAAGCCTGTTTCAAACGTCCCCAAAACAAGGGCACGCAAATACAATCGCTAATCCAGCATGGACATGTTTCCTTCGGAATTGAGTAAACAATTGCATGTAAAAACCCTCATTTACAAGATTGCTACACTTTTGGAATGATTTGGTAAGAGTTTAATGTACCCATTTAAGTTCAATTTCACTGCTAGTTACGCCCCTGCTAGAAGTCGTAAGTCAATGAACCTTTTCCAGACCCACTCCCAGTTGTACAGTTGTGAAGGTCCTTGCGTTCCCAGGCTACATTAGGCTCAAAAGGCCTTGCAGTTTTAAAAGATAAAACTGATCTAAGAACATTTATCTCAGCTTCCCAGGGTGCATCAAACACTCATCCATGATCTGGGAGCAGATCCAGCGTGCCAAAAGGGAGCAAAGCGATATCCATGTGGTGTGGCTTGACAAATGCTTATGGTTCAGTGCCACATAAGCTCATTGACTTTACGATGTATTTTTTTTACGTTCCATTGTGTGTCACCAACATCCTTGCTAAGTACTTTAGCAATTTCCACATGTGCTTTGCCCTAGAAAGCTTCACGACAGGGTGGCAACAACTGGAAGTTGCCATCGCCATGGGTTGCTCGATTTCCCCCATACTTTTTGTGGCTGAATTCAAAATCATCCTCAGTGGAGGAGTTCATATGTCATGACAGTGTCATATGTTCATGACAGTGTCATGTCACTCTTATGTCGATACTGTCAAGTAAAGTGTGACACATTTCCTCCCGCAATTTCTTCGCTTTCCATCGCAATATTTTAGAAAAGTTCCTGGAGGGACTGAAAAGGATTGACAGCAGCCAACTCCCTGGGAAACTCAAGCAGTGGTGCTACCAATTCACACTTTTACAGCAAGTGATGTGGCCACTGAAGGTGTGTGAAATCCCATGGATCTGGGCCAGCAGGCTAGACGGCACTACCAACACCTACATCAGGAAGTGGTTAGGCCTCCCTCACTGCTTCTCAGATGTAGGTCTCTTTGGCAAAAACACTCTTCAGCTCCCACTGAAGTCCGTATGCACAGGGCACAAGCTGGAGAAGGCTCGTCTGGTCGTCAAGCTGAAGGGATCCAGGGACCAGGCTGTAGGAGCATAGAAGTGGATGTTCGAACGGGGCACAAGTGGAAGGCCCAGGCAGAGGTGAACCAAGCTATTAGCAGGCTGCAGCATAAGGAGGTCATGGGAAGACTGCAGAAGGCCGGGCTGGGTTCGGCTTGGCAGAACAAGTCATGTTCTGGTCCAAAGCCACGAGGAAGGAGAGGAAGACCATGATCGTGGACAAAGTGTCACGGGTGGAGCAGGAACACTACCTCACCAAGGCCGTGTCCCAGGGCAAACAGGAGGACACCATCCACAGGACCATAAGCTGGAGGGACATCTGGCAAACCCCATAGGCACGGCTCAGCTTCCTGGTTAGGGTAGCGTATGATACCCTTCTCAGCCCGCAAAAACTGTCGCAGTGGTTTGGGGGTGAAGAAAAGTGTCCCCTGTGCATCAAAACCAATGCAGGCCTCCAGCAAAGCCTGTCGTCCTGTGGAGTGGCACTGGCACAGGGGCACTTGAGACGGCGGCACAACCAGGTCCTGCGGAAGCTGGCAGAGCTCCTGGAGAAACGCATTGACTCTCTGTGTGCTTGTTCTGCTATGTTTTTCCAGTGTGAGGTTGGGTCTTTGTCTTACCCCTCAGTTTCAAGTAAAGTTCGTGGAAATTCTTGGTTTTAAGGGGTAGATAGCCCTTCCCCTTAGACCTATTCCTCAATCCAAAACCCTCCAAATCCGCCTGACCACTTTTCTTTTAAATGAGCATTTAAATTCAGGCTCCTATAGGTTTTTGCCTATAAATCGATATTTCAGACCAGGAAGATAGTGGTATTTAGTGGGTTTTGTATTTGTGCTATGTGTGGAGAGCATCCACTCTCCATCTTTGCCTGGTTGGCATTTAGGCTTTTGCATCTGAACCCTTCATATGTTCATGCCCCCAGAGTGTAGTGCTGTAGCTGTCTGGTTGCTTTAGCTGTTGGCTGCAGCAACTCGAGTTAGGTAAAACAGATTGTTCTTGTTTATTTTCTGTACTAAGAGTACTTGTGACCTCAAAAAACAGAGATCTGTTATTTCCACAAACCCAGGCATTTTGGATTAAATCCAATGACATGCTCACTGATAAAAAGCCTTTTCTTTAGAATTCTATTTCTGTCGTGTTTAGGCTTGCCTACATCTCTGCTTTTATATACACAGTTGGTTCTCCATAGCAGCATATTAACAGCGTTTCTCTTTCTCCTCTCCTACATCTTTTCTTGGCTCTCTGCTTACCTGCCAAAGCAGCACTGGTTGATAGCTGGAAAGCAAATATGTAGGCTATGTAGTCACGCTGGTCGGAGTGTTTAGTTTCCCTACGGGTTAAAGTTTAAAGCATTTAAAGCAACTTTAAATGTAGACTAACCGAGAGGCTTCTCCTCTGGGTCTTGGAAAATACATTTCATAATCCATTGGGATTGAAGGAGCAAACAACCAGTTAATGATCTAACTGAAGTACCCACCGTTAGCATAGCTTAGCATACCATACCACTTGGGGGTGCAAATTCTCACTATATTTTTCTTAAAGCTATATATCTCTGGAGTATAAAATGGTATGATAGCAAGTTGGATCTTGTAGCTTTATGGCTGTACAGAAATTCAAAGTTGACCATTGTTTTAAAAAAAGGAAATTCCACCTAGTGGCTTTTTTGTTAAACCACTCATAAGAGTCCAGAAAATATTCCAAACTTCATTTGAGTGCTTTTGTCACTTTTGGGAGATAGCTCACCACAGTGAGCAATGCTAAGCTATGCTAACAGTGGGTGCTTCTGACTGAGTTACTGCACGCCCAGAGACAAGAAAGGAATATATCATCTTATCTAACTCTGGGGGAGATGGTGAATAAGCTAATTTCCCAAAATGTTGGCGTGTTGATTAAATGCATGTAGATGTTATTACTTTAATTTCCCTGAAAATTCCTGAAGTTTAGGGAGGATTGTCCTCCTTTTCCTCAATGGACGAGCCTCTTCTCATGTCATAAACAACTGTAACATCTCCAACAGGTAGTGCAGAAACATCTCCAGAGCCAACATCAACAACAACTGAAGAGACAACTGTCTCTGTGTCAACATCAGCACAGCGGCTGCTTTTAGAAGAAGAGGAAGGTATGTGGCTGGGGTGGGGGAGTGGGTGGGTGTACAGAATGTGCAGAAATAAAAGGGCCTGGAATTGGTGAGTATTCAAGTCATATGTTTTTATCTTGAAGTTTATGAATTTAATGATTTCCAGATTCCACTCTGATGCATAAGTAGCTACCAGTCTGCCAAAGTTCACGTGCAAGAGCAATTAAAAATGTAAAACTGATAATTACATGATTCCATTGCCCGCAACAGGGTGATTATTAATATACCATTTTTTATTATCTCAGGGGAGGCTATTTCTATATTAACTCCTATCCTGTAAAGACGCATCCCATCACCCCCTGTCTCTGTTACAGATAGTTAGTGATGGGCAAGCTACTTGATATGTGTAATGAGCTAAGCTACCTAAGCTACCTTTACTCTACAATAAATTCAGCTTCACTACACAGAATCTACCACCCATAAAAATGTAGCAAGCTAAGTTACAAACTGTCAAAAGTAGCTTGATAGGCTACATTAGTAGCTACTTTCAGTTAATCAAACTGCATGTCAAGTCAATGCAATTTTAGTGATCAACACAACTGTCAGTCAGATAAAGGCTAAAATATGATTTATTCATTGAACAATAGCCCAATATACAAAAAATAAATACAAATCAGAACACATTTTTAGTTACGCTAGAATGCCTTTTGAAATTGTAAATAAAATAAATAAAGTAAGTAAATAAATAAATAAAATAAGTAAATAAATATAGCAATGAGCCTGAATAGGACAAAAAGATGAGTTTAGTTTACAAATTAACATTATTAATTGTATTTTCTTAAGAACTGTTATTTAACTGTTGTTTAAACTAACAATAGCCCAATACAGACATAACACATGTGAATCAGAGCAAATTAACTGCTATATTTCAGCAAGAATGCCCTCTGAAATTGTAAATAAAATAAATACAGTAAGTAAATAAAAAAACATGACATGAGTTTACAAATGAACATGACATGAGTTTACAAATTAACTTTGCAAAGAATTGCCTCTGTTTAGAAAAACAATCGTGACTACCACTACCATCATACAGCCTTATTATCCATCATTAAGTCACAGAGATTGATGAAAAGGGCAATAGCTCCAAACAGTAAAGTGAAAATAAAAATCTTCTAAATAAGAGCTGGTGTGAGTGTGTGTATGCATGTGTGTGGGGTGTTTGTTTACACGACACGAGAAGCTTCTCAAAATTAGCATCAGAAAGGTGGTTTCTCTTAGGAGAGAAAATGCCTAAACTAAGTCTAACTAACTAAGAGTCTTTCAGAGGCAGCACTTGAAGGAACTCCTGTGTTGTATTTGAGAAACAGCAGGCTTTGGAATGCACTGACGAGTTTGGTTTCAGAGCAATGCAACCTCTCCACCTCATTCTGAACTGTTGTCAATTTCAGAGATGGGAAGTACCCTGTTACTTCATCACCATTATCACTTGGGTCTTCATGCTCTGTCTCCATGTGATCTGGAGCATGAGTTTGTAACCGGTTCACTTCCGCTTTTAGGTTTGACACAACATGTGTCTCCTTTTCAGAAGGGATGTAGGTCAGCCTGAACATTGGATGAGCTGCAGAGGCTATGAGCAACCTGTGATCTTCAAAAATATATTCAAACCTCTTTTTAACCCCATCGATGATGGCATTTACCAGCGGGTTACAGTGATGTAGGTGGATCCCATGCTTCATCTGCTCCATCTTTTCAAGGAGAATTGAGATAGTTGGCACCAACACTCCTGTGTAGGCCATTTTGTCAGACTGTAGGACATCAAAGGCCTTGGCTATGATTTTGCATGGGGGACGTGTAATTCTGATAGCTGGTACCCCGAGAGGCTAGAAAAGGTATATTTTCATCAGCAGTAGCCTACAGGACGTCTCTCGCGTTTGCAACAGCTCGCAACCTAACATATCTTAGTATCAATCTTCCACTAGCTAGCTAGCTAGCATTAACGTCAGTGGTTTTTGCACTGTGATTTGCACGGCTACTCGCCACAAATGCTTGTCACCTTGTATGTATTCTAAAGTTTGGAATACACCCCTCCATAGCTCCAAGTCCCTTTTGATAGCTTCTGGAGGAAAATAAATCCTCTTATCGATCAAAACGTCCTCAAAGCCGGCTTTCACGAAGCTGCGAAGGCACCCATTGTGTTTTTATGTTTCCTTCCCTATTACGCTTCTGTAATTGAAGTCAATGCCAGCCCATAGAACCGTCTGGTAAAAAGTAGTTGGCACACTAATTAGGCATAGTGCCATGATTAATTTCACCAAGTTTTATACCGGCACCTTGAGCGCTCTAGCTCCACCAACAGGCCAAAGTTGGACGCGCATTCACGCACGTAACTTTTGACCCGTTTCTCCGATTGTCAAAAATGAGGTATTGTTAGAATCCTTGGACCAAGCCGAGTTCAACGCAACGTCATTTTCCGCAATGATGGAATTTCCGCCATTTTGGATTTCATCAAAAAAACACTAAAAAGTCTTCACAGGTCACAAATTTTGTCCGATCGACACCAAACCTGACACACATGATCTTCAGACCAGGCTTTTGCACAATTCAGAATTGAATTGAGAATGACTCCTAAATTCCAATTCAATTCTTGAATTTGAATTTAATTTGAATTAAGGTCAAAAACAGGATGTAGAATTACAATTCGAATTTGAATTGAAATTCAATGAAATTCGAAGAAATTCATATACATAATTTAAGGGTAGTGTTTAACAATGAAGCCTCACAGTATATCAGATATGATTGCATTAAACACACAACTTGTAACTTAAAACAGTAACAAATTATATTTCCACACTGTAAAACATAATAGTTTCACTTACTTAAAATGTTCTAGTAAGTAGAATTCAGGTTTTGTCTTTTGTTGAGATTACTTGCATAAAATGAGTGTTACAGGTACGTAGTTTTGAGGTAGAAAAGTAAACAATCAAGTAAACTATACTTGAATTGCTGAAGTTTGTGCTACACTGTAAAATTAGTTTATAATCTTACTTAACCTGTTAGTTTTGAAAAGCATGCAAACTGATTGTCCTTGCAATTCCCATTCCAGATTTGTTTGTAATGTCAATTTGTGCAAACAAATGCTCACTTAGTGTAGCCTAGTGCACTTACAGTACACATAATTATTTACTATTTCAACTAACTTGGTCATTACAATTACAAGTAAAGTATACTGTATGTTTATTAAACACAACAGGTGTATTGAAGTTGTGCTAAATAATGTCACAGTTCAGCTAACTGATATGACAAAAATGCATTCCCAGAATACCACAGACCCGGCCTACATATTGTTAAAGGGATCACATATTAATCTTTACTGAAATTCAATCTTAAGTTACAATAACAAAGTGACAGTGACACTAAAGGCTATGTTGTTGTGTAATTGATATGTGATTTATATTGATACATCACCCCATCAATGACTATCCAAAACAGACCAAACCTGTGAGTAGAACTAGTGCTGACAGTTATAGACAGACATAGATCTGTAGCTGGAAACCATACATACAGGTACCCTGTCTCTGCTAAGTTACTGAGGCTAAATGTGAGCCATTTTTATGAGTGTTCTCGTTGCAATCTTATGTTGCTACTAGAAATGGTGGTGTTAGTGGCTGTCCATTAAATGGCACTCTCCTCTCTGGTCAGAATATTAATATCAACCCCAATGCCTTCACAACATCATGGATACACTGAACTGCAGAAATCAGGCCTTTGAATGCAGCGGTAAAACAAAGTCCTGACTCACTGTGGACATCAAAGATTAGGGGGTTCCCTGAACCGCTGGACAAACCCAGGTGTGTGCCACGTATTGGTGGTACATAGTGAGGTCTCCCATTCATTGTGCAGTACTTTCAGAGTGTAGTAATACAAAATATGAATGTAACATGTTGCTGATGTTCTACCCACAGCAATAGAGTGTTTTGGATAGTCATCTACTTGATGGTGCGATGCATCCACATAAATTACACACCAACAGTATATATAACTGTTAGTGTGACTGTCATTCCATTGTAATTGTAAGATTGAATTTCAGTAAGGATTAATATGTGATATCTTTACAAATATGTGGTCCAGGGCAGTGGCATTCTGGAAATGCATTGTGGGAAATGTAACATCAGTTAGCACACCTTGTGTTTAATACACATTACTTTTACTTGTAATGACCAAGTTAGGTTAAATAGGAATTCTCCTTAGTGTAAGTGTATCTATCATAACCTAAAACTTAGTACATGGACTCAGGACCCCATCAGGAGGACTCTCAAAAAATGTGGTGACCTTTGACCTCTAGAGGGCGCTGCAATTAGCAAAAATGCATTTTGGCCTGTAGCTATTGATGTGTTTGGAATTAAAATGTACTAGTGGTGTCTGGTAATACTGTTGGAGGTCCTTAGGCCGACCCAGGCCAACTTGTGATGTCATCGTAATTGATTCGGCCGCCATATTGGATTTAATCAAAAACATCAAAAAGTTTTCACAACTCACAAATTTCATCTGATCTTCACCAACATTGGCACAGACCATCTTCAGAGCATAACCTATCAATTTATTGCTTTCTAGAACAATTGACAAAAGCATTTGCCCGTAACAGTATAGTATACTTATATACTTACTTATATATATATATATATATATATATATATATATTGCGATTTTTCTCACCAATATTGCGATTGTGATGCGATATGCGATTATTTTTAAGCTCTTTATCTTCTGTCTTATTCAACATAGACAAGCAATATATTATTCTATAGTATGACCAACACAAAATTAGATAAGTTAAACATAAACTGTTTCCTGGAGCCCAGGCCTATGTTACGATGGCATTAGGTCATTGAATAAGATTGATGAATGAAATAGTTTTTATTTAACTATTTTAATCACATTAGTAGACCTATATTTGTTGAACTTTCAGCCTTGTAAACATTTAATGATTCTGATTCGTTTCTATTGTGTTTCTATTTCATGTAGATATGACCTTCTTTCGTTAGTTAACACATAGGTCTACATGTAGTGGCACTGACAACGGCACACACACAGACCCGCTCCTCTCCTCTGTAGGCTACTTGCACGAATCGGAACAAACTACTGTAGATTGTTGTAAAGCAAAATAAATGCGCCGAAAAGACTGTTCGCCGGTGTTAACTAAAGGTTAGCATCATCAACACTGCAGCGCTAATACGCATGCATGCAAATTATCTAGTTTGTTCATATCACAACAAAGCCAATCGCGGAGACAAAACTCTTTAAACAGGCAAAGTTATCAGCAGTTAGCAGCATGTATGTAGCCTAGAACCTTAGCTGATAAGCTAATGTTAGAACAGCTGGGTTTTGGTGGTTAGCTGTGTCAACTACTTGGCGGATAACATTATGCATCAATCTGTGAGATGAAATGTTTGTGCCGCCAACCCCTTGGATATCGCAAATGCCCCCACTGTCACTGTACTCCAGTAAACAAAGTCCCCAGTGCACAGGTGGAATGGCTGCTGTGCAGCCTAAACAGTCGTGGAGTTTTAATCGTCAGCTGGACAAGTGAACGGGTTACCAGCCAGAGTAGCAGCACAGGGAATTATGAACTAGAACCAGGGACATGGCAGGTTCGAGCAAAAAGGTAATGAAGAGGTTTATTTTTAACCAAAGTAGCTCTACTGATCAGACCTTTCTTGACACTGTTAGCTGGATCTCTTGTTTACGTTTTTTGCTTCTTCAGTGGTCGATTGAGAAGAGTCGGTATTACCGGGCAAGCGCCAAGTATAAATGCGTTTTTGGTGATGTCACATATTACAAATCGCAGCCTTTGCGGTTTGAAAATCGTGTTTCATCATATCGCGATATTATCGCAAATGCAATAAATCATTCAGCCCTAATATATATATATATACTGTAACAGCCAATCGAAATTGGTGGCGAAGCTGCCAAACAGGAAGTGAGCTCATATCTCAGCAACCTTTCCACATATCGAAACCATCATTGGTACATGGACTTGAGACCACATCCTGAGGACGCACAATAAATAAAGTGACCGATGATCACAAGGGGCGCTATAATTCGCAACACTTTCTTGTATCGACACCAAATTTGGTACATGGACTTGGGACACTATCCTGAGGACACAAAAAAAACCTTTCGACTTTCGACCACTAGGGGGGCGCTAAAGTTACAGGAAATTAGCTAATATTTCAGCAAGGCTTTCAGATATTGGAAGGAAACTTGGTTCATGGACTCGGGACCACATCCTAAGGACGCACAATAAATGTAGTCACCGTTGACCACAAGGGGCGCTATAATTAGCAACACTTTCTCGTATCAACACCAAACTTGGTACGTAGACTCGGGACCACATCCTGAGGACACACAATCAATTTAGTCACCGTTGACCACAAGGGGCGCTATAAGTAGCCACACTTTCTCGTATCGACACCAGACTTGGTACGTAGACTCGGGACCAAATCCTGAGGACACACAATCAATTTAGTCACCGTTGACCACAAGGGGTGCTATAATTAGCAACACTTTCTCGTATCGACACCAAACTTGGTACGTGGACTTGTGACCACATCCTGAGGACGCACAGTACATTTAGTAATGTTTGACCACTAGGGCGGCGCTAGAGGAACAGGAAGTGCTGACGCATGTCAGTTGCAGTGCAGTGCAGTTGAGAGACCCTGGGCAATGGGCAAGTGGTGCAGTAGAGACCTTTAGGCAATTGGCAGGCGGAGCAGTAGAGACCTTGGCAATGTCAAATTTATCTGCCATCTCGGCAGCTCAAGTATCTGCATCTGCTTGGCCCCCTCATTGCTGCTTAGCAGCTATATTTCTTCTTAAGTTTTATTCATATTATTATTCTCGGGTCCCTAATTTTCCGTAAGCTCCTGCCCCTAGACCTTTTGAGATATCGCCACTGGTCCAACTCTGGAAGGTCCGGTCAGTACCGGTGTAAGTTGCTAGAGAAGATGGCGTCACTGACCCTTGTCATTTTTACGCCATATTGGATTTTATTGAAAGCTTGGCAATGTCAAAGGCTAAGGAGGCTAAGGAGGACTACAGAAGGAAGATGGAACAGAAGCTGCAAGATAACAACATGAAAGAGGTGTGACTGTATGAAATCTATCACTAGCCTTAAGAAGAGCAGCAGCTCTGTGGAGGGAGACCTGGACAGGGCAAACCAGCTGAACCACTTTTACAACAGGTTCGATTGCCCATCCCCCAGCCCCCACCCCACCTCATTACCAGTGCAACACTCACCCCCACCATCACTGGATATTGCACCCCTCCCCCACATGGCGACCACGAACAACGAGGTGACAACGACCTCAGTCAACAGCCATCAGACACACAGACCCCCAGATGCTTCCCCTCCCTCCCCCTCCATCATCACTGCTGATCAGGCTATCGCACCTCTCCCCCACATGGTGACCACGAGTAGTGCGGCAACAATGGCTTCAGCCAACGGCCATCAGTCTCTAGCCACATGACAACCCTCTCAGAAGTACCCCTCCTCCTCCGCACCCTCCACTCCCCTCATCCCCCCCATCATTACAGCTGATCAAGTAAGTTATCTTTTAAAAAAACTTCATCCTCGGAAGGCAGCCGGGCCTGACAGACTGTGTCCAAGGCTGCTCAAGGCCTGTGCTGCTGAACTGGGGGAGCCACTGAAGCACATCTTCAACTGGAGTCTACGTCTCGGATAAGTTCCAACATTGTGGAAGACATCATGTCTCACCCCCATCCCCAAGAAACAACACCCCAGTGAGCTTAATGACTTCAGGCCTGTCGCTCTAACATCACATGTGATGAAAACAATGGAGCGACTGGTCTTAGGTATGCTCAGACCCAGGTACGCCATGCACTAGACCCGTAACAGTTTGCATACCAGGAGAAAGTGGGCATGGACATGGACGATGCCATCACTTATCTTTTACACAGGACACATTCTCACCTAGACAAGGGAAAAAGTGCTCTGAGAATCATGTTCTTTGATTTCTCAAGTGCCAACACTGATGCACTCTACAAGAAAGGACAGAGCAGGCTGTACTTCCTGAGGAGGCTGCGGTCCTTCAATGTGTGCAGCAAGCTCCTCAGGATGTTCTACCAGTCTGTTGTGGCTAGCGCCCTCTTCTATGCAGTGGTATGCTGGGGAGGAAGCACAAAGAAGAAGGATGCTGCTTAATTTGACAGGCTGGTAAGGAAGGCTGGCTCTGTAGTGGGAGCTGAACTGGAGTGCATCACTTCAATATCTGACAAAAGGACCCTAAACAAACTGATCAATATCTTGGACAATGAATGCCATCCACTCTACAGCACTATCAAAAAGCAAAAGAGCTTGATCAGCTGGAGACTTCGCTCACTGCCATGCACAACTGAAAGGCTACTACTACTACTACTACTACTACTACTACACTACTGCTTTACTACTGTTTTACTACTACTGTTTTACTAATGTACACAGCCTAATGTTTTTCACTACTGTTTTACTGCTACACTGTTTTTCATGCTATATTAGCACACATGATCAATGGCTGCGGTCAGGCTTCTGCTACAATACTGAATGAATGAATGGCTATAACCCTATTACCTCAACCTGTTCTTGCACTGAAATAGTTTTTTACTCTACCTTGTCTACATTATACTTTACTCTCCTATTTGTCCATATTATTTATGTTGGTCTCTAGACCTTACTCTTGCACTGTTGCAGTGTTGGACTAATGTTGGACTACTTTTTGCACCTTCACCATGACACTCACTCTCTTGAGCACCTTGCCATGCACACATAACTAAAGGACTATGGTTGGACTACTTTTTGCACCTTCACCATGACACTCTCCTCCCTTTAGCACCTTACCAGTCCGGCCCTGTCACTACAAGCGTCTTATGCTTGATCACCCTCAAGCACATTGGACTTTCTTAATTTAATTTATATAGTGTATTTAGTATTTTGTTTTGTTAGTTTTCTTATCTTTCTTATCTTGTACTGTCTTTATTGTACAGTGGAGTTTAGTTATATGTTAATACTTATACTTATGTTTACCATTTCTGCTATAAGTGCATGTTGTGTGTGATGTCTGTATGCTACTGAGACCCTTGAATTTCCCCATGGGGATCAATAAAGTATCTATCTATCTATCTATCTATCTATCTATCTAAAGCGAACTTAACTTTCACAGGTCACAAATTTTGTCCGATCTTCACAAAACTTGACATACATGATCCCCAGACCAAGCCTCACAAAACTTAACAGAGGGATTTTTGATTTTCGGCGCTTTGCCCAGCCAAACGAAAGCCAATAGAAAAACAGGAATAGGGTCACCAAACAGGAACACTATCGAGACTCCAATGTGAGAATGAACAATGAATTTGGTGCCCTTTGATCCCTAGGGGGTGCTCTAATTAGCCAAGACATTTGGGCATTACGTTGATGCACGTTACTTTTAACCTGTAGGCCTGATTTTAAAAATGAGGTACTGTTAGAATCCTTGGATCAAGCCTAGTTCAACACATCCTATGACGTCAATTTTCCAGGGTATTGGATTTACCACCATATTGGATTTTAGCGAAAGCGAAACTAAAGTTTCATAGGTCACAAATTTTGTCCGATCTTCACAAAACTTGACGTACATTATTTTCAGACCATGTGTCACAAAAGTTAAAAAGAAAGATTTTTTTGCCTGTCACAGTGAAAAGAAATCGCCGGCATAGCCGCCAAACCGGAAGTAGGGTCATATCTCAGGAATGTTTTCACGTATTGAAACCAAATTTGGTATATGGACTCAAGACCTCTTCCTGAGGACGCAGAATACATTTGGTGTTTTTGACCATTATGGGGGTGCTATAATCACAGAAAGTAGGCTCATATCTCAGCAATGCTTTCACATATAGAAACTAAACTTGGTACATGGACTCAGGACCCCATCCTGAGGAAGCACAATACAATTGGTGTCTTTTGGCCACTAGGGGGGCACTGTAATCACAGGAAGTATGCTCATATCTTAGTAATGCTTTCACGTATAGACACCAAACTGGGTATATTTACTTGGGACCCCATGCTGAGGACACACAATACATTTGGTGACCTTCAACCACTAGGGGGGCGCTAGAGTTACAGGAAGTTAGCTCATATCTCAGCGACACTTTCATTTATCAAAACAAAACTTGGTACAGGGACTCAGGACTCCATTGTGAGGGCACACATATAATTTGGTGCCCTTTGAGCTAGGCGTCGCTGCAACTAGCAAAAATGTGTTCTGGCGTTTGGATGTACCGTAAAACTTAATATAATAGCCCGGGCTTTTATTTTCCCAAATTGCTGAACTGCACCGGCTAGTATTTGAGACAGCCGTCTATGAGACAGGTCTTTAATTCCCTTCACACAAAACTTTTCCTCTGCAAAGATGGGAAATATTATCAAATTAATTATTTCAAACATACTGAATGCCTATCCATATTGCTAGGCTATCTGATGATAGGTTTCAATTACGGATCATTCATTTAGTGTTGAGTGTTAGAGATAATGATCCAAATAGCGTGGAAAGCCTGGACAAATGAAACCGATTTTAATCAAACGTAATTTACAAAGAGATCGTACCACACTGATAGTTAATATTTTGTCACTATCAACCTAAATCTGTCCTCTGTGAAATACAGTTTCAGCCCTGACCAAAACCATTCAGGAATTCTTTAGCAAGTGGGACGTGTGTAATGTTTCATTCTCTCTCCTGGTCGGAATGAATGAAACAGCGAGGGACGAATGAAACATACAGTTTATCACGGATTTTGTTTGCCAGATTTGACAACAGCTTACATTTCGAATCATAGCCTACTCCTTTCTCTTTGTCGTCATGGTGGTATTGAAAGAAACACATTTAGAAAAAAGAAGAATGTTCCTGAACCCTTTTGTTTTGCTGCCAGCATAAAAACTACTAGGCTTACCATCGGCCTATCCTTGTCATGACAAGATAAAATATTGTGTCTAATGCGCAAAATATGAAACAAAATGGTGAACCGCACCTGAGCAAGCACACTTTGCAGTTCCTTGGAAGTGTATTCTAGTTATATTTTGAGCATTGTCAGTGGTATAGAATAGCATTTGTTTTTTGATGTGCTAGCAGCCCCCTCAGCTTTCACTGTAAGCCCATTCAGTGATAATGCAAAAAATAAAAATGGTCTTGCTCAAAACTCCCCAAATAAACATAATTTTTGCTCTCAGTCAAATGTTTGAACTTATTGACTACTGTAAAATATACCCTAGGTTGTTTGTACTCAGGAGTTACACTTTAACACACTGGCAGCCAAATTTGCTTCCTTTTAAGCTGTCCCAGACTTACAGTAGGTGCTACTTTTAGGTCTAATATGCTCCGTGAATTACTTCTAGTGAAAAGAAATAGGAGTCCTAAAGTTAGGAGTGACACGCCCATTATTTTTAGGAGTTGCTCCTAAATTCGCCAGTTAGGAGCTACTTTTAGCCTTAAAATTCTTTGTGAACACGGCCCCTGTTCAATAGTGTACTTTTACACTGAGTGCACATCTACAGTTTTGTACTTCCCCCTTTACTACATAGATAGATAGATAGATACTTTATTGATCCCCAAGGGGAAATTCAAGGTTTCCATTCACTCCCCATTTCTAAAACCTATCGAATTATTATTTCCAGTGTGCCAATGAAAAGTATATGGCCACCAACCATATGCCTGCAAAGATATTGAGGTAGGGTCAATTCAAGGCTGGATATGAAACACAAGGTGATATTTTCACCATTTCTTTTCAGTGCCTATACTATTTTGCACGCTAAAATCTGATTCATCAGGTAAACACAATAAAGAATGGGAACGTAATTAACGTAACGTAACGTAATTCCTCTGTATGTCCTGTTGGTGACCTCAGTGTTAAGACGCTCTTAGCCGGTAACGAGAACTCTGGAGCACTTGTAGATCTACGAGTGTTTTCACAACGTTTTTAAGCTACAATGGTTTCGGAAAACAGTCGGCAAAGAGGGACTTTACGACGCTCTTAGGCTTAAGATGCTTTCGGGAAACTGGGCCCTGCCCTATCCTCTCCAATTACGTTATATTTTGTACAATTATTTTTCGTTGAGCTATTTTTGGTTTCATTTTTATTTTGTTTACAGTACAGTAACAGTACTGTATTGATTATATATGAAGAGTTTGGTTCCGAAACGCCATATCCACCACTATGAATTTTCATAAATATTTTTTTTTACATTTTACATTTTGATTTTTTAAGTTATTTCAGTATAACTGTAATTGGGTATTGTTATTTGATTTATCTTTACTCAATCAAAACAACACAACTGCAATTCTATTGCACATTTTTCTGATGTCATCCTATGGTCAAATTGAATTCAAATTTCAAGTGGTCTCTTAATTTCCAGGGGCCGTATTCATAAAGAATTTTAAGGCTGAAAATAGCTCCTAACTGGCGAATTTAGGAGCAACTCCTAAAAATAATGGGCGTGTCACTCCTAACTTTAGGACTCCTAATTTTTTTCACTGAAAGTACTTCACAAAGCATTTTAGACCTAAAAGTAGCACCTAAGTCTGGGACAGCTTAAAAGAAGTCGAGAGGACTCCTAACTCAATAAGACTTATTCACAAACAATCCTAAGCCACTTTTTGTGGCATTTCATGTCGCAATGTTTTAAAATGCACATGTGGCTACAGCTCTCAATCACGAGGGCATAATTGTGCATTGTAACTAAGGGATGCAATAACGCCACCAACAACAAACAAAACCATTCATTGTCAACATGTAAACTAAATGTAACGTTGTAAATGTAACAATGTAAATTGTTTCTCCTATTCACAAACGTAGGCTACGTGTCTTCATACAGATTAATAACATGTTGCAAAGATATTGCATCAATCCAGTGTATTTCCTTATTTCATTACTTTGTCTTACTCTTTATTCCTGTAGGCTATTTATTTCATAATCTTCCATCCTTCGCGGTAGCCTTTTGTAGCACACCAGCAAAGACCTGTAACCTGTCAATCATCGTCGTAGGGTTTTTTTTTTGGTATAATTCCCGCAATATAATAATCAGCCAATGAAAGTGGTCACTTCGATCAAGCTCGTGCATGAGTAATGACGTCAACCTTAGCAACGAAGACTCACTCTTAGTTTAGAAGTCGTCATTTTTCCTTACTAAGAGTAGGTCTGAGAGGCTTTGTGAATAACTTTTAGGAGAAAACTCCTAGCTAAAATCTTTTAGTGTGATTTAGGATTAGTCCTAGTGGCAAGATAAAAGGCTTTGTGAATACGGCCCCAGAGCTGTATATTCAGTAATCAATATATTATATATAATTTTATGTTGCAATCATAAAAAACAAACTATAAACTGTTACTGGACCATTTCTATTCTTCACAAAAGACTGTCGGAGAACATTACAATACAGAGATCGCAGTGTTTTGTATAAAGCACATCAGTGTGTTGCTGCTGATTTGAAAGAGTAACTTGAATGGTGCATGTGTGTATCATTTTGTTTGTTTGAAAGAATTACATTTTTAGAAAGGACAAGTTGTTTATCTTCAAGTGCTGTCTTATTTGGCTTGATTTGACATAATGAGCCAAATTCTGCAAAAACTGTGTAACCAATAGGCAAAGACTAAAAATCAAACGATAATTGCAAAAGCCATTTTCAACTCCTTACACATTTTCAACTCCTTACACATAATTTCAAAGCTTTTTTACAGTCTTTTTACACACAAATCTAACTACACAAAATGCAAGATGCCAGCAAAATGAAACACAGCGTTCAAAAATGTTAAAAACATATCTCAAAAGCAAGCATTTGCCTCACATTATAAAATGTTTTGTCATGATATGACATTTTGGATACATCATGTACACACTGTTGCTCAACTCCTAAAGTCCAGAGTTATTTTTGGGGGGACGGGGGCAGAGAGGAGAGGTGGGAGAGGGGGTAAGAGGTTGATAGAATTCAGTTTCCTGACAGCCTGGTGGATATAGCTGTTTGCTAGTCTGGTGGAGCGAGCACTGAGGCTTCTATATCTCCTCCCAGAGGGCAGGAGGCTGAAAAGACTTTTCGGGTGGATGGGGAGTGGGGCCCCAATGATCTTTCCAGCTGTGTTCACTATGTGCTGCAGGGCTTTTCTGTTGTAGTCAGTGTAGCTCACCCCACACAGCGAAGCAGCTGGTGACGATGCTCTCAATGGTGCCCTTGTAGAAAGTGCCCATGATGGGTGAGGGGGCTCTTGCTCGCTTGAGTTTGCGGAGGAAGTAGAGGCGCCGCTATGTTTCTTCGCCAGTGATGCAGTGTGGTCCAGGAGATCCTCACTGATGTGCTCCCCCAGGAATTTGGTGCTGCTCACTCTTAGTGTTAATTTCGTCAGACTAAGACGAGACGATGACGAGACTGCACTACTGTCCTGAAAGACTGACAAAGACTATATTAACATGCATTATTATTGACGAAAAAAGATGAGACTAAAATGTTTTGCATGAAATAAAAACTAAGATAAAATCTCTCTTCATTTTCGTCTACAAAATGAGAAGACAGAATATCTAGCAGCTGTTATGTTTTTAAAATATTCCGAATGATATTCCGAATGTCAGCTTTCCTGTAGGCTAGTCTACGTGCTGTTGCTACAACCCTGTGGCTGCAACACGAACTACATGGAACAAGAACACCGGAGATTTCTGCCAGAGTTAGCAAGCTAACTACCTAAGCTTTATGCCACAACGCTACATACCCAGTTGAAGCTTCTCTCTTACATATACAAAGTAACATCCTCCAGAATGTCCATACGAAAATGTTCAGCAAGTAATGTCAACTATTTAAAAGTGTGTTGGTTAAATGTATATAGATGTTATTACTTTAATTTCCCTGAAAAGTTTAGGGAGGATTGTCCTCTTTTTCCTCAATGGACAAGCCTACTCTCATATTATCAACAACTGCAACATCTATCCATAACATTTATCCATAAACATCTCCATCAGGTAGTACAGAAACATCTCCAGAGCCAACAACAGCATTTGACCCTTGTCACCACTACACTGTGCTGGATAATGCAACGAGGGCTGCTAACAACACATTTAATCCCTACAACTACAACTACAACTACAACCAGATGGATGCTGCCCTCAGCTGGCAAGGCTGGTATCGCATGTATTACCAGGGAACTGATGCCCATATGCCAGAGTACTGCGTGAGAGCGCAACGCTGTGGAAATTATGTTCCTTTGTGGCTAAATGGAACCCATCCTCAAGTGGGGAAGGTATTGTGACACGACAGGTCTGTGGGCACTGGAAGTGGAGCTATAACAATAAAGAGGACTGCTGCGAATATGCCAACCCACCTGTTCGAATTAAAGCTTGCCCTGGAAATTACTATGTGTATGAATTTATGCAACCATACTACTACTTTGTGACCTACTGCACAGGTGAGTGAGGAACCTTTCACTAGTTGTTAACCCTTGAGATAGTCTGTTTATTGCAGTGCTTCGTCATTCATGTCCATGTTCAACTTTGATCTTTTCCAGACGTTGGTGATATTGATTTTAACAGGTTAGCCCCACACCCACCATTAGTACCAACCCCCCAACCCATCACTGGCACGACAGCAAGTTTCCCTGCAGGTAAGTCACATTAAGTAAACAGACAATGTAAAGCTGGCTTCTTCAGCAATGTTCTGACTTGTGTAGTATTGTTTCAAAAATCAAATAACTTATTTCCACAAAACAACATAGGAGTGGGGCCATCATTTCTATATTTATCTATAGTCTACTACAGAGCCGGACAGTAATGGAGTACATTTACTTGAGTACAGTACTTGAGTACAATTTTGAGGGATCTGTACTTTACTCGAGTATAATTTTTGGGGAGTACTCATGACTTTACTCAAGTACATTTGAGAGGCAAATATTGTAACTCTTTACTCCACTACATTTCTATCCATAACCGTGAGTACCCGTTAGTTCTTCTAAAAAAAAGGAAAAAAGAAAAATCTCGGAAACCCTCAATTTGTTGTTTCCCTCTCAAACGTGATTGGATTGTGCAGGCGCCACTGATTGGGACAGCCTATCAGCAATCACCAGCTTTCCGCCAAAGTCAATTCCATGGTCAGATTTAGATAAGAGACGAAACCATGGACGAAACAATGGATGAAGACGCAGCAGGTCCATCCCGGGAATGTGCCAACCTGTGTCCCCACCTCGCCAGACTATTTCAATTTTCTGAACAAGTTAATGATAGTTTTCGCTTCAAGTGTTTCAATTACAAAATAGTATTTTGTATTTGAAATACGTATTTTATATACATGTATTAGAAATACTGCCCATCCCTGGCAACATGGTAAAAAGATAAAAATGACTTGATTTTACTTGATTTTACTTTCAATTCCTTTTACATTCTCCAAGGTATTAACATTAACATTTTTCATAACTCCATGTAGGACGTTTCTGTACATAAATGTAAGCACTGTGGCAGTAGTAATGCAATATTTAAAAAATGTAGGCTACTCTTGTACTCTTGATACTCAAGTACTTTTAAAAACAAGTACTTTTACTTAAGTAGACATCTGACTGTTGTACTTTTACTTGTACTTGAGTAAAATTTAGCAAAGGGTATCTGTACTTTTACTCAAGTAATGAAGCTGTGTACTCTGTCCGCCTCTGGTCTACTACCACAATGGTCAGAAAAGGGGTTCAGGTCATAATGCTATTTGCATGAGTCTTCTTTCGTCGGTCCTTGGTCCTCCAGCTCGTGCCCCGGAAATCGTTCAAATCTCGACGTCATCAGGGGCAGGGCCGGCTCTAGCCCTTTGGTTGCCCTAGGCGAGATTGAGTTTACAGTTACATTTGTAAAGCTCATATGCCTAATTGACTACCTCCATAGATAAATTAAAGATGCTCAAGGATATTTAACATGAAATTAACTCTATTAACTGTGGAAATAAAAGTGCTTTTAAGGACACTGAAAAAAACAAGCAAATTATGACTAAAAAATGTCACCTCTAATTAATTGTATACAACATTCTATACAACATTCTATATAGGACACTCAAGAATATTTAACAAATTATGATTCAAAGAATGGATGAACTCCAGAATATGCAAAAAAAATGCTCTTATAGTCACTCCAACAGGCAAATTATGACTTAATGACTTGAATGAATAAATTTGCATACAAAAACGGACGGGTTTGGGGCTGAGATGAAAAGACTCACCTCTATACTTGGATTTTTTTTTTAATCTTCTTCCTTTCTCAGTTTTCGTCCCTGTGCACCAGTGAGTTTAGACTGCTTCATTTTGGGAATCGACCACTGTGAAGCTTGATCAACGCAACGCACTTGCCTAACATAACGTACAAAGTAAAGCATTACAGTAACGTAACTACTTAGTAAAAAGTACTTTAACACGCTACTACTGAAAATTTGGTAACGTAACATAGTTCCTTTTTCAAATCGCCGCAACGTTACTTTTCCCAGGGACAGATCAGAGACGCTGCTTTCTCAGCTGCGCACTTGCGCAATACGCACAAGCTCCACACGGCAGCCTACGTGACAGAGGCTGGTAGCATGAAATGCAATTATAGCTCCACACAGTACGTGACAGAGGCTGGTGGCAATGAAGTGCAGTTATAGCGAGACACAGCAAATGCTAACTTCTGAGGGATGGAGGTATTCACATTACTTCAAACTCGTTGAAACTAAGGGGAGGAATGTGAGTGTAAGTTGTAGCCTACACTGTGCCCTGGGGCCTCATTTATAAAACTTTGCGTAGATTCCTCCCTGAAACACTGCATACGGCCAAAACTCAGAATCTACGTACGCACAAAGTTATTCTGATTTATAAAACCATGCGGCACACAACTTTACGCAGGCGGCTGCTTATAAATACACACCTGCGGTGAATTGTGCATATGTGCACAAGCGCCATACTCCTCCCATTGTCGTCCCCTTGTATCCCATAAAAGGTCAATGCAAAACGATTCATGAATATTCTAACATTTATACCGATCATTTTATTGGCTATCGTTGAAATGATGGCGACGTCACATCAATCTGGAGAAGGAAGTCAAAGTTGGCAGACAGCGATAAGTATGACATTTGGCAAGTGTACCTATGTGAAATAAGTAGGCTTACCGACCTACATAGTTCTGTATAAAAATAACTTAATAACCATATCCAATGTTTTGCCATGTGTTTGGGCTCATCATATACAGAGCACTGTGAGGGACCGAGGCGACCACCCCACATTTAGGGAGGTGCGCCACTGGATAAGATGGTGTTGAGGGAAGGCAGGAGACAACAGCCTTCCAAATTGGTGCAAATTGATATAAGCTGCATTAGTATATACTGGTGGGCTATAAAAGGTTTTTGTTACCAAGGTGTCACACAAAAGTGAGTGTTGTTGGTGGTGTTGAAGCCTAATAGCCCAATGTTTTCTTGTCAAGTGCTCTCTGTTTGTAGCACAAAATAAATACCTGTTATGTCCTCCATAGTAGAACATTATGTAGGCCTACACATTTAGGAACAGATATTGGGTTCTGCCACATAAAAGTAATGTAAAAATGTTTCGCTTGTCATTCTAATTCTATGATTAACCCTTTGAGGTCCCAGACCTTTCAGACACTTTGAGGCAGTCTGCTACACCTTGACATTTTTAAGTATTTCATCTAACTAAAAACATCTATGCAAAAGTGACATATATGGTTACCTTCTGGAAAACCTCAACAATAATGAGAGTAAAGTGAATGTAATGAAAATAGTTTTTTATTAAAATTCAGTGTACTGTAAACATGACTTGACAAAATCCTATTTTCAAGCGAAATAGCGTCGGCCTAAGGGCGACCGACCCAACACATTTGTCGCCCTAGGCAGTCGCCTAGTTCGCCTATAGCTATGGCTGGGACGGTAAGCGCATTACCGCAATACCACGGTCATGTGACGCCTACCGCGGGTCTGAGCTCGTCACTGTCATCACCGCAAATGTGTACACGTAGTGTGTAATGTCATGATGTGTAATGTGGTGAACCATCTTATGACATTGATTCAAGGTTTTCAAAACGAAACTTCAAAACTTATCATCAAAAGATGAAGCAAACCCGACCTTTCGCGTTTGTGTTGGGGGGCGACATTCATTTATTTACTGTGAGAGAGTAGGGGAGAACTGCCACAATCGTAATACTTTTCTATTTTCTCTGTTCAAAACTCGATTTACACAAAGACATTAGACTTGAAAGCTGTGAAATTTGGCCAGAAAGGAGTCATACATGCTTAGGAAACAGAATAAAAAATGTTTTCTAGTTTGTTAACAATTTAACTTAACAGCAACATGTAGGCCTAGGCTAGCCTAGGGCCTACCTTTGTTACAACCTGAGGCAGCCATTAAAACGTTTTTCATGAGCTCTAACGGGATTAATAACCATATGCTCATATTGCCTGTCTGATTAAGCTTGACAACTTTATTATTCATAATCTATGAAGTCTGGGGTGTTATGTTATGTCATTATTTTATATATATATATATTGTTTATTTGTTTTACCATTTTCTGGGATTCTGACTGGACAAAGTGATAGCTAGTCAATGTTCCAACCAATCAGATTTTGTTGTTGAGTGAAGTGGTGTGTCTTGAGCAGTTCAGTGGTTTCAATGTTGCTAGCTTAGCATGCTAGTTAACCATAAAATGTCCAGTTAATTCCCTTAAATTCCCATTAATTCCCATAATTTTCTTTAATTCCATGAAACTTTCCAATTTGGAATATTTCCAAAATTCCCCAGCTTAACTTCCCATGGAAAGTTTCTGTAAATTTTCCGCCCCTTTGCAACCCTAGTGGCATCCCTACCAGCCCTCACTGTTGCTTCTGCCAACATTGCGAAGCATAGCCCAGATAGCAAAATCAGATTGGCAGATAGCGGACCGCTGGCGTGTCTTTAAATTTAACTTGTCATGAATATTAAGAAAAGTTAATAAAATGATATATGGATAACTGAACAAATGAAAAAGATTTCAGAGCAATAGTGGCACAATATTGGGCAATTTGTCTGCAACCCGCCAGAGAACCGATGAGCAAAATGCCAGCGGACCGCCAGCTATGCCCCCAATGGACCGACAGTGGACCGCCAGCCTCTTGCTATCTGGGAGGAGCTGCAGCCATACCACAGTGTTCAGCACCTGCTAGGCTAGCTAGCTGAGTTTTCGGTAGAGAAGTGGAGCTTGGGGCTTTCCAAGAGGACTGAAGCTCCGCCACAAAGTCTGGGAGGATGGGGAGCCCCTCAGACTTATGCCGTGACCCTCTGTCGAACACAGATGTTCCCACATTTGAGGCCAAAGGAGGCAACCTGGGCCCACTCTGCTGCTCTCTAGTGATTACTGCCTTGTCTGATCAAGAGGCACTGTATCCAAGGCCTGTGAGGTATCCTCACTCAGCTCAGAATAAGAGGGGTCATCACGGTCCTCTGCATCCAAAGTTCCAGAGGCTGCCAGTGACAGCTCATCAGGGCAGCGACAATAGCACCTAACTGCCAGCTCACCCAGATTTTATGGCTCTTGCGGCGACCTCTGACCTTGCAGGAGCCCATTCTACATTACCTGCATCTGACGCTGCAGATGCTCCACCTGCCCGTCCATATGCTTGCGCTTACGGGAGTGCTTCTTGCCAACTGCCCTTCGCCCCCGATCATCCCTGTCTCAATGGGACCTTCCTGGCAAATGAAAGTAAAAAAAAATAATAAAAAAAGTCCCCTTCTCTTCTTTACATCAGCCCTACTTGGCCCCTGTTACACCTGTTCCCTTTGCTAGTGCCCTCTATAGGCCAAACCTTAAACTGCCCAACAGTGTCAAAGAAATAGGTAGAAGAGTGGGGACAAATTAATTATCCTTCTAAATGAATGATTGAATTTTGGTACCACACAGCTACCAACAAGATGCTGATGCAGATTAATGTGCTGAGAAACCATGAATCCCTAACTTTCCGACTCTTTTCAGGTGTATTTTATCCATTTGGACCAGGGGATTCATATACTCACCGTTATGATGATGACAACACATATGTTCCGCTACCACAACCATTCCGCTATTTCAGGCAGACGTTTAGTTGGTTATATGTAAGTAAATGTATTCATTGATTAATTACTTCTAAAAACAGTTCTCAACTGTCCATTTTTACTTTTCATTTTTTTTTATTTCCAAGGGATTTTATCATCAGGTAGCCTTAGTTCAACTTAAATTGGTACTTTAAACTTGGATGTTTGTAATTCTAAAGAAAATACATTAGTTTAACACTGATGCAAAAGTGTCTCAACGGTGCTCCTCTGTCATAGACTGACGTAGCCATACACAGAATTTGATGCAGAATTTGAGTCAGGAACCCAAGCTTTGGGACACGATTATGAGGTGTGTTTCAACCGATACAGGGGGGAAAATGCCTCTGCATACAATTGGATGGATGTAACCAATCAGAGCAATCAAATAGCTTACCTGTGAATCCTGCAGAAAACAGTCAAAACATCCTTCTTCTCCACAAATGCTTTAAACCCTGTTTTCTGTTTTTTTTTTTTTTTAAAGTTATTGCGCCGGCAATATCTTGTACTGTATAACAGTATGTAGCTTCTCAGTCCCTCCAGGATTTCACGGCCCTTTTTTGAGATTGTTGCAGCCTAAAATGCCTAATTTCATTGCATTTTTTCCCCCTTCTTTTTTTGAAAATTGAGGGCAACTAAAGCCCCCCTTACACTGACAGACTTTGGAAAGATTTGCAAAGATTTGGAAAAGATTTTTGAAAGACTACAGTCTCAGACCCTCTCACATCTAAAGACAAGTAGTAGAGTTTTAAGTCACAGACTTTGCAATGACTAGGGATATTGCAGGGTCACTATTTACAAGACTGCAACTAGATTCCTTTAAATTATTACCCATCGTGCAATAGATAAACAGGAACTGAAATGATAGCCTACTAAACTCAAAAGTCGTATTTTTTGTGTTTCTGCAGCATTGTTTCATCGTGACATCCCTAAAAGATATAGAGTTGTTCTGTCTGGTGTACTAAATATGTATAAGAAATGACAAATATTATAAGAATAACAAATAATCATATAGGCTACTGCTGTAGCCTACTTTGCCCCTTCCTGTTTGGTGTTGAGAGAGGTCACTATTGGTTTTTTATAGTTCAAGTCACTATTTGTATGAGCCACAACTAGAAAGACTTATATAATATCAAACCCATTTTTTGTCATTTTTATCAAACATGTTTGATATTGTAAAGAACAACAAAACTAGAAAAGGACTGACTCCGACTGACTTAAAACCCGCTAAGACTGGCACCTTACACTTAACGATCTAGTTGACGGAGCGCCTTGTGATTCCAGTACAACTCCCATGATTCCTGTCCGACTTCCAGACCGAAATGTAATGACCGACTGTGAAAACAGACCAAAATCGTACAAATGTAAGGCCGCCATAAGGGTAGAACCACACTCATCTTGATATTCTTATTAAAAAATAATAAGAAAAGTAAAGGATTACAAAAGAATCTCAGTACTTTGTAGCTAAATGAAGAAATGCTTTGGCTGGTCTGACTGAAATACCCTCTGAAATGCCCTCAAGGCTTTCCAGGCAGTGTATGGAACAAGTCATAGCGGACCCGAGGGCGGGGCACATGACCGGGCCCTTTGTTAAACTCATCATAACATAATTTTACAACATAGCCTACACATGCCCGCAGAATAGCGGTTCTAAGCGATCAGCGCCACGGAGAGTAACTATGTAATTTTGAAGTCATCGAAGCATGAAGTGTGTAACCAAAGAGAACAACAAAACAATAGGCTACATGACCCCTAATAATAAAACAACAATAATAAGCAGCACTATTTGAAGGGCATACGACGAGCCTTGCTCCAGCGAACCTCGTCCCGCGATGCTCTGTGTAGGCATATGTCCATTTTCTTTGCTCTCTCATTCTCTATGGACAACATGGCAAGTCCACTCAGTCTCTCCTGTCCCACTGTGCTCCTCAAGTGGTTTTAATGATCTTTAACTTGAGAATGGCTCAGAGGTTGCAACGGTGATGGGAAGAGTCAAAAATAAAATTAGGGCGTTGCAAATCTCACTGAATGCAGAAGTTACTGCATTGGCGGATCTCGAATCTCTTTTCAAAGCCCCAAATCTTTTTTGTATGTGTTTTCAATTTCCAACGATTCTAATTTCTAATTTAACTTCCCTCGGTTTCTCTATAAATGCTACAAAATGTAGCCTACTATTACTAAACAAATAGCCTATCCCTTACTTTCAAAGCCCAATATTGACAGATAATCTGATTTCCCACCACGATGAGTTTAGGCAATGCCAGAGCGAGATGTAGCGGTTTTCGATCATAAACCTGGCAGGCGGAATGGAAAGTTCAAATGAAGCAGTCAGTTAAACTATTGTCAAGACATTAGGCAATTAGGCTACTGTACCCGAATACAAAATAAACTTCAGAAAGACAGAAAGTTTGTTGTACTGTATTCTGTAGTCTGTATTCTGTAGTCTCAATGGCCGAATCCAGTAGATATAGGCCTACCTGTTGTCAGTTGAGTTCGTTCAATTCATTTATTGTAGGCTAGTAGCCTAGGCAAATATGAAAGCGGAGATGTAGCGTGGCTACGGCGGGATTTTGATCTTGCATGTTTCATGCATTTTAGAAAAAAATACCATGGGATTGATGTGTTCCCCATTTGAGAGCGTAATCAATTGCGGGCGTGCAGACAGCTCAGACACAGAGCGCATAGGCCTAGGTTAGGCTACTTTCACTTTCTAAGCGCATTCATTAGGCTCGTAAATGCTTCATACCAAAATAACAATCAAACATTATCAAATGTATCATGGCGATGTTGTCACAAAGACTTACTCAATTATAAAATCGAAACCAAAATCAGGTAAAGTGTAATTGTTCTCTCATTGGGCCTGTAGGAGACAATATCGTTGATCAATTTTTGTAAATTTGCGATAAAAGTAAAGTTCAATATGAGAGTTAAAATAAAAGCCAGTCATACAGCAGAACATTTTTATTCAATATTTTACACCTACTAAATCATCAAAGTAAGTTTTAAAACTTTTTCAGCAACCGTGAGTCATAACTTGTCCCTGACTGGGGGCAACCCTATAAACCCTATCGTCCACTCTGATGAAAATGATTGAAGAAACCGTTTGCATGATCTTAGATCCTCCGGCCTTGTGCCGTGGGGCTACCGTCCCACCTTACCGGTGGGGGAGGCTCCCTTACCGAACCCCTCGCGGAGTTCCAGACGGGCGTCACCCGCACCCTCAAGCTCGCCCTGTTTCCAGGCTACCTCTGTCATTGTGTAAAGCCCAACCCCAAAGTGCACGCTTACAGGCTCAAAAGCGACACCAAAACAATCCAGGGCGTTGGAAGTATTTTTGTGAGGGTGTGGATCATGTCAGTTGGGGTCTGAGGGGTTTCTCGATTGGCCCGACAGGTGCAAATCAACAAAACGATGCAAATATATAAAGCACAACCAAAAGAAACATCTTCATCTTCATTTGACAACCGTGCATCATTTAGAAACTTGGCTGCAAATTCAGAAAACATTTACATTTTTCAAAAGCGTTGCGCGAAATTCAGCGGAAGTGTTACGAGGGGGACACTTAAAAGTGATGAACACTTCTGAAGATTGTGACAGATTGTGACAACAACAGCTCCTGTTTAAAGAAATCTGGCTTGAAATTTAAGTATTTGGGTTTATCCTAACATTTTAATGTCACTTAAAAGTGATGAACACCTCTCCTTTACTGTCTGTACGTATGTAGTTCGCCACCTATTCAGAGGTGTTCATCACTTTTAAGTGCCCCCCGGAAACACTTCCGTTGTGTGGTGATTTTTTTTACAGCACGTTTCTGAATTCCGTGTTGTGAATTGGCAGCTCGTTTCTGAAGTGTAAATGTTTTCTGAATTTGCAGCGCGTTTTCTAAATGATGTGCACGTGTTTTCAAATGAAGATGAAAATGTTTTCTTAAGTTGTTTATGTTTTGTCTATTCTATTTATATTCCAAGTACATGGTTTAGTGACAAACCTGTGTAAGTTAACTCGGAGTAAGTGGTAAACCTCAACAACAAGAGCCCTATGGCATTGTTTTGTTAGGAGAATGAAGCCATACAGCTCTTCTATTAGGTTTACTACTTACTCTGAGTTACCTAGGTTTGTCCCCAAACCACATACTTGGAATACCCCCGTTTTGTCTGAAACGCAAACAGAAGTGACGTTACCCAACCAAGCTAAGAGCACCTTTAAGGTAAACCTATGAAAATAATCTGAAAAGAATCCGGAAAAGGCTAGCAAACAATACAGCATACAACTTACGATCTTTCTATTGGAGAAAAAAGAAAATAGAAACAAAAATACTTGATAAATGAAACAAAAAGGCTACGGCTATATTCAGCCAGAAACAACAGCACTACATTTAACAACACTAGACTTTTAGGCTTAGTAGGTTTTACACAATACATTGCGCCATATGCAACAGCAAGCAGTTCTGTTCCTTGAGAGATCTCCCTCCAAATGACAATCACCCATTTTATGCATTGACAAAACCCACACCTAATTGGTAACTACCATTCGTCTATACACAGGCAGGGGTGTTTACTCATAATATCATAAATTCACATCAAACACAGTTAAAAGGGCACCGGTACACAATAAGAACACATTAGGCCTACTTAATAATATCAATGCATGGACACATGCCATTTACATACAAAGTACAGAGTCGACTAACAATTATTGGTTTGCAAGGGCCTTAAAGTCGTGGATTCGTAACCCCTTCCATATAATCATCCATTATTGGGAGGTGTAGCGTCCTAGAAGCCCCAGGAAATCACCGGCTATAGCGACGGTAAGAAGTTGTACTTTTGAAACATCAAATACCCCAACACCGTACAACACTCACATATTTTGTCATTATAGAAAATTTATACAGGCTTTGCAGTTTCTAAATCAATGCTTATTTTACCGTAACAAAACTGAGTTTTGCCGTGAGCGATTGAAATAGAAGTGAATGAAATGAGTGTGAATGCGTGGGAAAATGTTTGGTGTGATTCCACGTCATGTATGCATCCATCGGCTAAACACACTCAAACTCAACCTAACGCAACACAGTCCATGGCAATGAATATGAATAGTTTAAAACACAAGTCCGTTGTTTAAAAGCATCACATGTTTAAGTTCAGTGCGGCCATTATATGGTCGCGTGAGGACGCGCAGATAGCGGCGTCACAGCCTCTACCAGAACCTCCAATTAAAACACTCTGATACAATGTAATCCATGGAGAACAGTTTGAGATGAGAAGTAGCCGCTAAAGGCCTTTATTCACAAATCCTCCAGCATACAGCTCTGAACACGCAGACTAAGTACAGCCAGGCAGGAGATGTGAATGGATGGATCTCCTCTGCAGCGGAATCTAGGAACCAGGCCTCTGGTGAGAAGAAGCGCAAATTCTGAAGTCTGCTTCCTTGGGAGCCAACTTTTATACCCGCTAAAGCTGGTGTTAGAACACCACCTTCTCAGTAATTTTGCCCAATCCTTGACCAGGTGTCTGCCCCATATGCAAATGGCAGACACCTCTTTAGCCAATCAGCGTTTACCCAATTATTCATATTGGTGGATAAGTTTACCGTATTGTACATAAAAATAATGTGCACCATTTATTTAGTACCAGAGGAGTCTATTAGATTACATACAGCAGGCCTGTTTCCCGTCTCGGCTCATGCATGACATCATCCCTTGGTGCCTGCCTGGCCATACATTCGTCTTCAGAAATTCACCACATAGATTACAGTTAGTTAGGGCTGTAACGATATGCGATTCGAAACCGAAATCGCGACACTCATATCCCGAAACTGTCGGCGTGTGAAAGGCAGAACCCCGACACACCCTTTCCAGTGTTTCGCGCGGTGCGCCAAGCTGCGGCGGCGATAAGCAACACACATCTCCCGCTTTGCTTACCCAGTAGCCTACGTTGTCCAAAATAAATAAATAAATCATAATTTCATACCTCTCTTTCGTTGTAGACTATGTGTTCAACTTTACCTAACAGTATAGAAGTAAACCCCATCTCCTTGCCCCGCTCTCTCTCACTCTCCCTCTTTCGCTCAATGGACACATGCGACTCGGCCAACACAATATAAAAAAAAAAATAACATTCACAATTGTGAAAGTAAGGACGCGTAGAAGACAACTAGCTAAATTACTATTAAATCCGCTTAGCATCATTAGCATGCTGCACATATGTGACCCTGCAAGACAAACCAGTTGCTTTGTGCACGGTGCTATTTTGCTACGATAAATAAACGTATGGGTTAAAATGTCAAATTTCATGTTTTCGCATAATTCGACAGTATACAGTCTACACTTTCATATTGTGAACTCTTGCATTCAAGTTAACTTATCATTTCAATACCAATGTTTCCCAAAAGGGCCTGTCTCAAGGAGAACAAGTATTACCTTAAAACTTAAACACACATGGGGAAACTGAACAGTCTAATTACTTTGTTTACAATATTTTTGTTTACTGGTACTTTGTTTACAATATTTCCAGGCTTCAACCAGACAGCTGAATGGTAGAGTTGTAATAGAAATAGTAGGCTTAGGCTATAGGCTAATCTGCATAAAGTGTGCTGTCATAAATATCAGAATTTATTATTCTCTCTTTTTATATCAGGATATAAAATAATATAGATATGTTATATTATATATTATATTGTAATCCTCTGGTGTTCTAAGGTAGGCTATTGAAATGTTATTAAATACAAACCGAATCGTGCGGTTGGTGCATCGTTACAGCCCTACAATTAGTACAAAATGGAGCTGCTAGACTGCTTACTGGGACAAGGAAACAAGAACACATCACTCCAGTACTGCACTGGCTGCCTGTTAAATTTAGAATCCAGTATAAAGTGGCATTGACTGGTTTTAAATCATTAAATGGGCAGGCTCCAGGTTATGTAACAAACATGCTGAACTTTTACACTCCATCACAACCACTAAGATCTGCATCCCACACACGCCTGGACACACCCCATTCCCGCACACAGAAAGGTAGATAGATAGATAGATACTTTATTGATCCCCAAGGGGAAATTCAAGAAAGTGACCGTGCTTTCAGTATCTATGCACTGGGCGCTTCTGAAACAGTTTACCACAGGACCTTAAATCAGTATCATCTGTGACTGTTGTTAAATCTCTGCTAAAAACCCATCTTTTCAGACTTGCTTTTAACAGCCATTGAGTCTGTGTAACTAATGGATTTGATGCCACTTGTATTTTGTCTGTATGTTTATGTCTGTCTCTTTTGTTTTTCTTTTGTTATGATTGAATCATTTTTTAAACTCTGTCTTTTTAACTGTGAAGCACTTTGGAATGTAATGTGCTATACAAATATTATACAAATATACTTATTACTACTACTTATACAAATACTTATTTTTTACTTCAGGTTAGCAACAACGGATTTCTCGCTTTTGATTATGGATGGTATAGTTGGTCTCCACACCAATTTCCTGCTTATGCACAACACTACAACAACATCATTGCCCCATTCTGGACAGACATTGACAACACCCGCAGAGGCAACATATCCTACCAGCAGTATACCAATGGCAGTGTTCTCCAGCAAGCCACTACAGACATTAACCAGTATTTCCCTGGGTTGAGCTTCTCAGCTTCCTGGGTCTTTGTTGCAACATGGGACAAAGTGGAATATTATGAGAAGTCAGGAACAGTTAGTATTTTTCCTGCACTTTTTTAGCCTACATACATTGTGGTCCTCAAATGTCATCAGTTCATCATCTGGAATAAATGAGACATTAGGCCTACTTGTAAAGTCAAAGTCAAAGTCAAAGTCAGCTTTATTGTCAATTTCTTCACATGTTCCAGACATACAAAGAGATCGAAATTACGTTTCTCACTATCCCACGGTGAAGACAAGACATATTTTGCCAATTTAGGTCCACAGATAAACATAACATTCAAGTAAACAAAAAAGTAAGTAAATAAGTAAATAAGAGGGCACATATAATAGTGAAAAATAAGAGCAGCAAAATTTGGTTGAAATTGTGCATAGACAGTCAATAAAATACTAGTGCAAAGTCAGGCCAATAAAAAGGCTTGGGTAGTTCTGTTTTGACCTAAGTAAGAAAGAAAGTGGCATAGTGGTTGCAAGTTATGTAAGAGCAGCAGAAGTGTTGTGTTTTCAGGACAACAACAACAAGTTGTAAAGTGTACAAGTGTGCAAGTGGAGTAGTGCAGGCAGCCATTGTGGGTCCAATGCCCAGGATGTTATGTAGCTGAGGGTGGAGGGGGGAGAGGAGGGAGAGAGTTCAGCATCCTTACAGCTTTGAAATAAATTCCAAAATGAAATTACTTGATGATATTACTCACTACTTCACTATCTTACTGTTGTGTCATTATCCTAGGAAACCTCATTCCAAGTGGTCCTTATCTCAGGAGGTAACCGTTCATTCACTCTGATGAATTATGGTGCCATTGCTTCAACGCGCCATCTAGTTCAGGTGAGCAGACCACACATGCAAAAATCTCACAAATAAATAAAAACCTCTAGAAAGGACGAGAACTAGAACAGAACAGTTACAGGAGTCCACCCAACCATCAATTTCAAGGACTTTTCTAGGACTTTCCAGATAATTTTTTTTACATTTAAGAGCCCAATATGCCAGACTTTTAAAACATATATCAAGGTTAAAGGGGAAATCCGGTGTTAAATGGGTTTTAGATATTTTAAGTATGACCATAACCTTGAGTCGTGGATGAGGGGTGACCCGATCCAGACCAGAAGCATTTCAAACTTAGTCCGTTTTTACCAATTCTTCCATAGCGCTATTAGCGCTAGCAACCGGGCATCTCTCATAATGCACATAAATCGCTTAACCCATCTACAAGGCTAATAAGAGTTCCACACTTCATCAACAGTGTAATTAGTTCCTTAACATTTAAAACAAGGCATTGGCAACATTGTACTGTATGTGTGCTGAAAGTTTATTTAGAAGACAGTTTATACAGACACTACCTGGAGTAATTTTTCCGCTTGTTTTTCGGGTGACAACATTTTGAATTTAAGACTTGATAAGTCTATGGATGACACAGCCCCCTTTT